>NC_043008.1:71564592-71627092 GCF_006345805.1 Octopus sinensis | reverse complement strand
ATTTGTTTCGCAAAGCCAGCTGTGCAACAGCAATGAAAAAAGAAACCGGAGTTCGTCTTGCTTGAAGAGGATCGTTTTCTGCGGTGGAAGATATGGACCACATTCAACTAGCTAACATCTGTTTTCACTTAGTCAAATATAATTACCTAGACGTGCCTTGCGTCCTTCTACAAACTGTGTAGCAAGTGAATAAATAGACTCTTTATAAAAAAAATCACAGGTATAGAAGGTGTTACTAGTCCTGAGACAAATTCGTACAACCTCTCAGCTAGGGTCGATCTAAGCAGTCCGAAAATGTCATGACGATATTAAATGATTTATTGTAATTGGAGGCTGCAATATAAAATTAATTCTAATTGCAGATATTATATCAGCCTGTAAATTTATCAGACCACTCTCATTTTACGTATGTATGTATACATATATCTATATACATACACACACACACATATATATATACATATATATATATATACGTACATACATACGTTCTTATAAATATATATATATATATATATACATTTATATATATATACATATATGTACGTATTCACACATATATACATATATCTGTATGTATATATGCATCTCTCTCTCCCTCTCTCTCTCTCTCTCTCTCTCTCTCCATATGTATATTAAGAAAGCTTTTGTGTTTAAACAGTTTACTTAAAAATGTTCAAAATAGGTAGTAAAATAAATTCATAATTATTTACAAGTTCATCAAAAGTCATAATTTCATATAAGCATATATACAGAAAGACTTTGTAGGCAGTACTTGATAGGAGAAATTGTGTATTGCTTAGTCAAAACTTCATTAGAAACCATATTGAAATATTTACACAGAATGTTCAAAGAATATTAGCTATTTTAAATACAAAAAATAAGTATATCTGCTTACTTACACAGAATAGAAATGATGTCAAGAATTTCAGGGGTTGAAGAAATTATAACAAATCCTTGATATCATTATTTCGTGATTATATTTCTGTTCTGTTTAAGTCGGACCATTTTGTGTGTAAACATATATACATTTTTTTTTATAATTGAGGTTTTTAATATTGTTTGTATATCGACATTACTTACCCTTACATTTACTCCTCCATCCGCTCAAGTTTAAAGCCCATAAGTACTACTTAGCGTATTCTATGCTGAAAATTTGTGATTCTTATCTCTGGATTAAAGAAATATCTCAAGCACATTCATCAGGCACAAGCCACATATCATGACGAAAGTTGAAAACAAGAAACGCAAGAAGGCTCAGAATGCAGCAAATATAATTATATATATATACAAAGGATCAAAGTGAGTTACCTGTATCTAGACAGAGGTCCATTAGGCCGCTTTCTTGAATTCTGTAGCTTATATATTCCCGTGATGTATGATGGCCTGTCGCATGGTTGTACCATCTTACCATTTGACTGGACTCGAAGAACGTGAAGTGCCGTGTTTTACTCAAGAACACAACACCTCTCTTTGTCCAGGCATCGAAACTACAAGCTTACGATCATGATTACAGCCCCCTAATCACTAAGTTATGCACCTGCCCCCGTATATATATGTGTGTGTGTGTGTATGCACACACACACACATACACACGGACAAAACTTTGAAGTCACTGTAAAACCTTTATGTTATGAAAATATATGCTTACATCACTCTACTGAAACATATTGATTGATCATTCAGCTTCATGATTGAGTGTTTTATACATAACTTTACATAAAAGGAAACATTAATATGCGTGGGGGCGTTTACATTGATATGTGCGTGTGTAAATGTGTGTCTGTGCATGTTCATTCTCTGTGTATGATTGTGTGTGCACATGAGAGAGAGTGTGTGTAACTGTTTGTGTTTGTGTGTGTGTGTGTGTGTGTGTGCGTATGTGTGTGTGTATGTATTTCGAAACGAAAAACACATGTGATAATCGCACATGTTTCCGATCTTCATTTATTTCAAATAGTTTTATAAAAGGTAGGGTTTGGTTAATGAAAGGTGTGCGATACATATGGTGCCTTTATCTGAAAATAAGATTAAAATATGCTAAAAGCAAGCTGAGTAGAGAGATAAGAGTGTAGAGCGAATCACTTGGAATGATGTTTATCAATTTTAGAAACTATAATTGATATTCTATATTGATCAATCGCTTCCATCGACCTCCATTGAGCAAAATTCATTATTAAAGTAGTTTACGTTTCATAACGCACAGGCAGCCTCCCATCTTTAGGCACTCACCCATATAAATAACTACATTTATATACATACACCGACACAATCACATACATACATAAATACATACATACATACATACATACATACATAATGCATACATATACATAGCTCACAAGTACACGTATATATTTATGTGTGTGTATATATATGATTAATATGTGTATATGTGTTGATAATTGTGTGTGTGTCTGTGTTTGTAAGGTGGCATCTGTGTGCGTGTCTGAATGTATGCGTATGACCGTGTGCTGAATGAAAAACTTGTACCTCGACTTCGCTCCCGCAATCTACTTACTGATGCGTGTGTTTTCTGTGATAAATCAAATCTTATCAGTAAAATGAATCAGGCCTACTTAGTTATCCTTAAATGGATAATGAAACATCACATTTCTAAATGATTTCATATTATTGTGACTATATGTGGTCTAGAAGCAGAGAAGGTAAAGAGTAATATTAAATACCTTGGCAGATATAATTACTTTCTGCTATACTCATAATACAGAAGACCCCTACTTAGCATAACACAACGTGGGTCGATAACATATATACCAGCATTTTAAACAGGTGTCAAATAGCCTAGTTTCATTCTAAAATATTTTTATTTTGTGCCCATAGAAGGAAATTTTTATCATTTTTCTAATGCAATTCGCAAAGACGGATTTACTGAAGAGCACTTAGTTGAATTTACATGTAATGAGATATAGTATTTTTGCGACAACATCCATTTTACTCGAGGTTTAAAACCAAAATACTTTACGCAATGAAATGTTTGAACTTCTACTAGGATCGATATAACATTTATCTACAGAAGACATTAAAAGAAGCTGCATTCATACACGGTTCACTGTTCGATTAAATTCTATCTTGAAAACGACTGGTTTTCTTGCACTCATCATATAGGTTATTATTTCAATTGTCGAATAAAAAGAAGCTTCAGGTCTGCTTCTACTACACCTAGGAAAGGACACGTTATTTTCTTTAAAATACTTCTTGTATTTTCAGAATAAATACTTTGTGAGAGGTACAGCCTGTGATAAATAATTGATATTGCTTTGGGGACAATATAGTCTCCTCTCCATTTAAATTCGACAAAATATCGAAAATACGCAGATATATACATAGAAAGCCTTATAATTTTATGTGTTATGTGTGTAGGTATATATAATATACTAAGGTGGCTAAAATATGGTCGTTTATTCGTGTGTAATAAATAAAATACCAAACTCATTCCCTATGGATACCGTATTTATTACAACTCGTGGCTTGTAAACGTATCTAACTCGCTTTCGCTCGTTAGATACAAGCCACTCGTTGTAATAAATACGGTATCCATAGGGAACTCGTTTGGTATTCTCTATGTATCTTGCATTGTTGATCATGCACCCCTTTCGCCAGAGAAATGAGATCACTGTTGTTTGTTTTCTTTTGTACACATTGCTAGTGAAGCAGCCATGATTACACTCTAAAGCCAGAAGAAATGGCACCATCAGACTCAAACTATAGAACCAACTATAGGTACACATGTGCAGGAGGCAGTGTGATAAACATAATAACAACAGCAATAATAATAATATTAATAATAATAATAATAATAATAATAATAATAATAATAATAATAATAATAATAATAATAATAATAATAACAATATGTTATGGTGAAACTGCGGATAGCTTTTATTTTTACTTCTCGTATATTTAAAATGTACAGAAAACAACAGACTAAGGCAGGTGAAGTAACACCAAACAGGTGTACTAGTTTGAAGCTCACGAAAAATGAAATAGGGTTTGACATTTCGATCCTACGCTCTTCGACAGAAAGGATTCAGAGGTAAAAAAGGGGAGAGAGAGCAAAAAAGCGTAGAGAGAAAAACGTGTAGGTAGTAACGGTTCAACACGCTGAAATACACACACACAAATATATATGATATACTAGATGAATCATTACATAACTATGGGTGTTTTTGAGTGTAAGTGTATAATTATATATATATATATATATATATATATATATATGTATGTATGTATGTATATATATATGTATGTATGTATATATATATATATGTATATATATAAATGTATATATATATATATATATATATATATTATATATATATATATATATATATATATATATATATATATATATATATATATATAATTATAAATAAGGGAAAGAGAAAGTTTTTTCTATGCCAATATGCTGAAAAATAAAACTTGGATCATCTAACCGCGTATTCAAAATTTGGTTAGTCCCGAAACACATTTTAAAAATAGCGCAACGGACGTAATAAAAATGTGTAGGAAACGAATATGAAAAAGCACGTGCGGAAATCAACGGGGCGGGGAGGTCTTGGAAAAATTCACTTTTAGGAAGATGTTTTTTTAAATGAAATTTTACGTAAATACCTTTCAACCGGCATAGATTAAGATTATAAAGGAATTTGTGGGAAATCTTTTCCGATAGGTGGGGCGAGGACTTCGGAAATTCACACGACCGAGTTTTTCGCACATAACTGTCTATCGTGGACAGTGGGTATAAATCCAAATTTTAAATATTCCTCTGAATATTGACGAACTTTTTTTTTTACTTGCACAACTCGTTTTATACGTTTTTGAACCGCATAAATACAGATTCTGCGCCCTCGACTTAGGGAGATCATAACTTTCAGAAAAATGTATATTTCTAATGAAATTGTCTACGAATATGTGTTATACGATGTAGATTCCGAATATATAACATTTGTGGGGGAAAGTGTTTTAGGAGGGGTTTAGGTGGGGAATTTCGGAAATTGCACCGGAGACCAGTTTAATTCGTCTTAACTTTCAGAAAAACGGATATTTTTTTAATGAAATTCTCTACAAATATACCTCGGACTATGTAGATTCCGAGAACATAAAAGTTTTGGAAAAAAACAATTGGGGGCTCTTTTTGAGAATTGTTCCCCATTCGCAGGTGTTTCTAAACAAGTCGTCCGTATTTGTTTGTTTTTTTTCTCCATTTTTTCAACAATTTCTTCAAAGAGACTTCAGTATAAACTTTCGAGAATTATGCTCAAAAACAAACAAAAATATTCCGTGAATCGTCTTAGCTGGAAATGCTTTTATATCAATGATGGATGTTTTTTCTTACCATTTTGCTTATTTCACAAAACTGACTGTTGGGGATATAAAATGACCTGTTAATTTTCATCACTGTTCATACATATACGTGTGTGTGTATGTGTGAGTGTATTTGCGTTACCAGTACCATAAATCTCTCTCTCTCTATCTGTCTGTCTCCCTCTCTCTCTTCTCTCAATCTCACTCTCTCTTTCTGCTTCTTTCTCTTCCTTTACCGAAGCTACCCCTTACTTCACTCCATTTCAACCCATTTCACACCATTCAGTTATTTCATCCCTCACCCCCAACGCCATTTATTGCCCTATCAACACTCTGCAGCACAAAAGTTCTCTTGTGTACCTAGATTTTTTTGTCGCTAGAGATAAAAGAGTCACTATTTTTAGACACATCCGCACACATAAATCTCCAGTTTATTTCTCCATAGGGAATTAGGATGGTATTGCTTTCAGTACTGACCAGTTCTGTACTACGTGCACGCATGCACGCACGCACACACATACATACACACACCACATACGCGTTTGTAATTACCTACACGTTTTCACATACCACTAAATCGAAGGAAATAATCTTATTCCATCTTATTCCATTTAGTAACGTCAGATCTTCTGAATATGATGAAAATGACCTGTTGTCACTAAAGTGTCAAAAACTTGGTAAAATTGTCCACAGAAGGGGTGTAAAGAATTTTTTAAATACCTCATTCTTGAACTGCCTCCTTTCTCTTATTGGTATACTAAACATTGTGTACAAAAGGTATGAATTCAACATAACTCTACGCATGCCTCATCAAAATATTACCATGTTCCACTGGTGGAGCATGCGCCCCACGTTGGGAATCACGGAAATAGGGAGATAATGTGTGGGACTTCGACTATAGCCTCGGTCCGATCAAAGCCTTCTGATTCGATTCCTAGAAGGAGAGAAGCCCGTCGTATATACACATATGGGTGTGTGTATGTAATTGTGTGTCTGTGTTTCCCTACCAACATTGCTAGGCAACCGATGTCGGTGTGTTTATGTCCCCGTAACTAACAATTCCGCAAAAGAGACCGATAGAATAACTAATAGAGTCAAAGGGTCAATTCGGTTGAATAAAGCGGTGCCTCAGCATTGGCGCAGCCAAATAACTGAAACGCGTAAAAGAATAAAAGAATAAAAGAATAAAAGAATATGTATGCCTATGTATATATGGTGTTATTTATATGCTTGATCATATATACCATAAATATACATTCATGTATATACATATATATATATATATATATATATATATATATATATATATATATATATATATTTATCTATCTATTTATCTATCTATCTATTTCTCTCTCTCTCTCTCTTTCTCTCTCTCTCTCCCTCTCTCTCTCTCTATATATATATATATAACGTAAGTAATTGAGATTTGGAATCCGGTCAGTACCTTAATAGTATTCTGATGTAATCCAGATCTGGCTAACCGCATCGAATGAATGGTAACGTACAGGATTGTTTAAGATACGCTACGCGGTACTTCATCAATAGGCAACTCTTGAGTCCGCTTCAATGGATTTCAAACAGAGTACACAATTAAGATATCATAAAGCAGAATAGAGGATTATACTTCTTAAAATTCTGCTTATTATAGCATTATTCTCTTTAAATTCACATTATACACCATTCTGGCACGTGTTGCAGCTGCGTAATTGTTTTATATCCTTTGATGTAGCATTTACGTGAATTTGGTTAAATCGTCTTCAATACATATTCATCTGGGGCAGACATTCCTATGCATCTTGGTTCAAGGTTGTAATATCCTTGGGGATAGATAAAGCGAATTGAGGAATTCAGTGTCAGATTGACCTTCATATTGTATACTGAAGTTTGGAGATCATAAAATCTAAGGTTGCATAAAAGTAGACGTAGTTTTGACATACGATACAACAATAGCTCTCGTGTCATCTATACATAGAATGACCTCTTTAGAATTTATAGGAATAGATTATTATAGATACTTAATAGTAGAAGAAACCTTAATTATGTCAGGATGCATTCACCTCACTAAACACTCATAAGGAACAGAAACTGATACCATATTAGGTTAAGAGAAAGACTAAGAGGAATCAAAAGGAAGAGGAAAAAAAGGGAAATAAAAAATAAAGAAGAATGAGGTTTATGTAATATCGTTGAAATTTAGCTAGAATAAATCTACGGTTACTTTCACTAGGTCAGCTTACAGGAAATGCGATCTACATGATATCCTATTAAAATACTTATTTGGAATATACTTAGATGCTTTTCTAAAAGAAAGAGCACATTTCAGCGCTTATACTTTTCCGTGATTAAATAAACTGTAATTAGAAGTAAAGATATGGGTAATTTCTTCTAAGCATACATTGCAGTTTGAGTTCCCAATACTATATAGGATGAATCTCTACTAATAATTGCCCATTTAATAGTATAGTTAGTGTCCTTTTCCATTAAATACCAGAGGATTCCACTTAAACTTTCGCAATTCATTTCCTCTCTGTTTTTGGAAGAAGAAAGGTGATTACGAGATCTCTTCTTAAGTCAGTAGAATATGGTGCTACGTAATTATTAGAAATGCTATCAGCCATTACGGACGAACTTTGCTCTTACAATTACAATAATACTTTTATCTCTATATTTTCTACTGACACACGTATTATGGATATATATATATATATATATACACACACAAATAAACATATACACACATAGATGCACAAATATATACATGTGTGTGCATGTGTGTGAGTGCAAGTGTATGCATGTATGTATGTGTGTATGTATTTATGTTCTACTGTTGATTACAACGCGGGTTTCAAATTCTGTGGTAACAGCTGTCGTATACAAATCTAATCGTACCAACAAATATGAAGATTTGTTTGGTGACGAAATTTACTACTAGCAGGATATTCATTAGAGTAATATAGCGTAGCTAACAACATAGAGTAGTGCTATAACGTAGTGGAATATAGTGTTACATATAATGGCTATTTAAAACAGATTGGTACATTATTTATGTAGCGTAGTAGAATAAATTGTTGCATTAGTAGTCCTGTTGAGTAGCACGACATCTAATTACACAGAGTGAGTAGTAAGGAAGAGTAAATTATGAACCTGACAATATAGTGCATTTGCAGAGTGTAGAAAATATTTTGTTAGCATAGAGTAGCAACGTGATTTAGGAAGAAAGCTTTTATCATAGAGTAGCGGAAGAGAGGGGGAAGTTAGCCGGGTGCATAGAATAATTTTTATAAAAGAATGATGTAGGCATTTATATGAGTAGCAGTAATGTGCAATAATGTAACTACGTGTATAGGATTGTTGGAAAAGCAGTATAGTATATGGTTACGAAGTATAGCAGAAGAGAATGGTAAATGTTTACAAGGAGTACTGGAAATGGTGGTTAATAAATAATAAATGTGGTCCAAGAGGTTTCCTATCCATGGTTCCATGAAGCTGGATATAGCCAAACTAATTGTTAAACAAGACAAGAAACAAATATCCCACTAGATGTGTCATTGTTCTCTAACCAGTTACAGAATGAATGATGAAAGTTACTTCTGCACTACAGGCTCATTCCCATAATTGTGAAATACATACAAGAATTTGGTTCCTATTTATCGCTTCGTGAACTGAGCTGTAGTAAGATAAATGCCTTCATCAGTAGGGAATTGTACCAGGTGAAGGCACTGGAAAAACAACAAACGATTTTCTAATAGGTTGATATCTAACAGAACCAATTAATCACCAGATGCAGAATGCCTGTTTGAGATCGTGTAGATTACGACAACGTTGAAAATGAGGATTATGATGATGATAACGATGATCACTTTGAGGACAACAACCTCGATGGTGATGGTGATGGAGTTTAGGATAATTATAGAAAATTTTAACTATGATGGCTATGATGATAATGGTGGTGATTAGCAAAATTGTAATTATTGCTCGCGTAAACGATTATAGGTGAACGTGTCAAAAAATTGCTGTTTATGATAACAAGGGCGTGACAGTCAGAGAGAACAGCGAAAATATTAATAATTTGGGGTACTTCCAAAATTACCCAACTTCTCCCACCACCTCCCCGATGACAACCCAGTAAATTGAAGCTGTCACTTCTAAATGTCCAGTGAATTGAAAACTCAACGATATCAAATGTTGCTGGAAATTATGGTTAATTTGTTAAGTAAATTGAAACAGACAGTAAAATCACAATAAATCTATTAACATCTCATAGAAAATCTTCAACCAATTAAAATGATTAAACCTGTTGAGTAGCAATATAGAGATGAGTAGCGAAGTGGGAAATACGTTCGTGATATGTGAGCTCTTTGATAACCTTTATTCTATTCTATTTCTGTTTTCTTGCTGCTTTTGTTTAACCCTGGGTTTATCATTCAACAATGTCTCTTCAGTTGACAAATGCCTCTTCGGTTGTGACAAATCTATCTTACTTTTACATCAATACTATAAATAGAAAACATGATATCATGTAACCTTTTTAAACATAAAATTTAGAGATTGGGTTAATGTCATTGACATTTGAATGCTATTTCTAGCATTATGAACATTCAAGTAAGTTTTCGGCCATCGTCTCCAGCCATTTAAAAAAATTCTCTGACTTTTGTATTACTCAGGTTTAAAAACCATGAGACAAGTGAGTGCAATTTTGATAATTCGTAAACTTTTGTATTCTTGTTTTTGTTATTTGATTCGAGATTCAATTGGTCGTTCCTTTCTATAAACAGAAGCGTTCCACTCTTGACCATCTCGCTATTTTCACAGGTATAGTTTGTTTAGGATTACCTTATTCAATACGCCCTTCATTTTCAAAATTGTACATAAAGAAGTTCTTATGGCCTTCTACCATGCCATATATTTCCCCACAGATAAATATAATACTGTACAAACCTACTTAAACTGGAGACAGAAACACCCTGAAGTAAGACCCTACATAGACAGTAACAAACTTGCCAACGTCAGAAAAAACATTATAAAACAATTACTGACTGAAGTAGAGATTGACCAAATTATATACGCAGTAACATGCCCACAAGAAGCCTTCTTGGCAAGAGCGTATCCAACGACAAATTGAACTACTTAGGTCTGACATTGAATGTTTGAAAAACCTTAAGGTTGACAAGACTACCAAACCTACAGAAACCTAAAAATTAAAGAAAAAATATGTGAAAACTATACTTGATATTGATGCCACCATAGAAAGCATCAAGCAAAAGGTATCTGCTAAAGCTGCCCGCATAGCGAGGTATGAAAAGCATTTTAGATTCTTCAAGGACAGCAACATGTTCAAAAACAACCCCAAAAATTTTTACAGGAAGATAGGAAAAACAACAATTACTGTAAAATCTGTACCATCAAAAGAAGAAGTACAGGGATTTTGGAATAAAATTTGGACAGAAGAAAAAACACACAACGAAAAGGCCCCTTTTATTGATAGAATATCTACAGACTTGGACTCTTTAGAGGAGCAAAAGTGGGAGGGTGTCAAGGTAGAAGATATAAAATCTGCTCTCAGGAGGTCAAGCAAATGGAAGTCCCCAGCAAAGGATAAAATTCCTAACTTCTGGTTGAATGCCTCCCAGAGAGTCATGAACTGCTAACAGAACTGTACAATGATGTTTTGCAACACTCTAGTAGGATGCCTCCTTGGCTAGTTATTGGTTTAACATTTCTGCTTCCAAAAAGTGAAGAAATAAATGAACCAAAAAACTATAGACCCATAACCTGCTTAACAACTATGTATAAAACGCTAACATCTGTCCTGACGGAATATACCTATAGTTCTTTAATAGACAGCAGCATATTCCCTAATGAACAGAAAGCATGTAAACGTGGAGCCTATGGTTGTAAAGATCAGCTACTCATCAATATGATCTTAGAAGATTGTCACAAACGACACAAAAACTTGACAATAGCGTGGATAGACTATAAAAAAGCTTTTGACATCCTAGCACATAGCTGGATTAAGAAATACTTGGAAATGTATAAAATAGCGCCTATTCTGCGAAACTTTTTGTCTGTAAGTATGCGATCATGGAGAACCTCACTAACTTTGAACAGTGACAATGAAGCTCTAAATGCTGGTGATGTAAACATTTCATGTGGCATCTTCCAGAGTGACTCACTATCACCACTCCTCTTTTGTTTAGCCTTAATACCTCTCTCAAAATTGCTCAATGACGCACTGTACGGATATAAAATGTTTGATAAAAATATAAATCCTCTCATTTACATGGATGATTTAAACCTCATTGCAAAAAATTACCAACAACTCAAGGGCTTACTAGCGATTGTTAAACAATTCAGTGATGCCATCAGAATGCAATTTGGCCTCGATAAATGTGCAAAAGCTAACTCTATCAAAGGAAAAATGACAGAAACATCTAACGTTAACCTTGACCAGCAGAATGTCATAAAAGAGTTAGACCCAGCGGAGAGCTAAAAGTACCTAGCGGTAATTGAAGGGAAAGGAATAAGGCATTCAGTGATGAAGGAAAAGATCAGGAGAGAATGTTATCGCAGAGTAAGAGCAATACTCAAACAGAGCTGAATGCGAGAAACAGGATCGAAGCGATCAATGCTTTAGCCATACCAGTCGTGACTTACAATTTCAATATCGTTAACTGGTCAATTACTGAAATATGTAATCTTGATAGAAAAATACGAAAACTGTTGACAATGCATAGAATGCACCACCTTAAGGCAGATATAGAACGACTTTATCTGCCAAGAAAAGAGGGAGGCCGTGGACTTTTAAAACTGGCAATGACAATGAAGATTGCTACAATTGGCCTAGACACCTACCTGAAAATCTCTGAGGACTGGATTTTAAAACTTATCTCAAAACCTGAAAACAAGGAAGCATCATACTCAGTAACAAAACAGGCAAAGGAATATCTAAGTGAATTCCGAATACAACAAATTTCGGAATTAGACATACAAGAAACAAGCACAGAAAAAGCTAAGCGCATGAAAACCCATGCTAAAACTGCTGCCTTAGATATTTTGGCTGATAAATGGCAAGAAAACCCTCTCAATGACAAATACCCAAAGAGAGCGAATAATGCAGATGTAGACAAATCCCTGACCCATCAATGGCTAATGGCCTCTGGCATAAAATCTGAAACAGAAGGGTTTATCATAGCAGCTCAAGATCAATACCTACCTACAAGGAACTACCAGGCCAACATATTAAAGAACGGCAGTAGCCCAACCTATCGTGTATGTCAACAACAAATTGTAACCATTAATCATGTTGTCTCCAAGTGCAGTCTTCGTGCGCCTACAGAGTATCTCAACGGGCATGATAGAGCTGCACAATATATTCACTGGGTAATCTGCAAAAGCTTGGACTTGCCCCATGATAAAAGCTGGTGGAAACACAAACCACCTCCAGTGCTTGAAAATGACCACATCTCACTCCTCTGGAGTTTCACCATTCAAACTAACAGAAAGATAGATGCGAATTGGCTAGATCATGTTGAACTACATGTTTCCTCATTGATATGACTGTCCTAATCGATATAAACGTATCTGTCAAGACCTACCAAAAACTGAGCAAATATAAAGATCTTGAAATAGAAATCAGCAAAATGTGGAACTTGAAGACTAAAACAATACCTGTTGTCATAGGTGCCCTGGGAATGATAGCAAAAGAGGCTGATTGCTACCTAACTCAGATACCAGGAAACCCCAAAATGGCAGAAATTCAAAAGATAGTGCTCATGGGAACTGCTCATATCCTAAGCAAAATAATTTCTATGCAATCTCAAGTTTTAAAACAAACATAATTTCCGTATGGTTTTTTAGACATTCACTAGTACAACACTATGTACAAAACCAAATATATGGCACACTAAGCATAACACCAACATGAAATTATAAGTTGTTGTCTCTTGAGGTCTCTGGGTGAGACTTGCAGCCAACTTGTACAAATGTAAAGCAAAATTCAAACATAGAACAATAATAATAATATTGATGATGATGATGATGATGATGATGATGGTGATGACGACGACGATGACGATGACGATGACGACGACGACGTCGATGATGCTGATGATGATGATGATGATGATAATAATAATAATAATAATAATAATAATATAATAATAATAATAATAATAATAATAATAATAATAATAATAACTGCTCTGATGCAGTACGAGGCTTTTCTTCTTAACTGACTGGAAGTGTCAGCATCTACATTGTTAGGTCTTGATATGAAAGATGGGTTACAGCAAATATTGTGCTCAGTACCACAGATTTGCGTGTCAGTTTTTTTTACCTTAACCAGTTGAGCACGTCTTTGGTGGCTGACGATATGCGCATCTCTCATCACGAGCAGAAGTAGTGGGGGAACATCATAGCCATGTGTTGAGAGGAATTATTTGGAGTTCATGGAAACATGGGTGTTTCGTTCATCATCATTAAACAGCTTTTATTCAAGGACCGCTCGAGCGGGATGGACTATTCAACCTGAAGTAAATTCTAATTGGTCCCCACATACAAGGTCATGCGCTGATTATCTTGATATAAGATCACCATGTCATGCATATATGAGTGTGATGCATTAGCCTAGTGTACCCTTATCGGACGCGTAGTCATGATGGGTATATTGGGCTTCGTATATATTACTCCCGTGTCATTTTGATGGCATGCACTATTCTCTCACTAAATAATAATAATAATAATAATAATAATAATAATAATAATAATAATAATAATAATGATGATGATGATAATAATAATAATAATAATATTCTGCTCAATACCACAGGTTTGCTTGTCAGTTGTTTGACCTTAACCAGTTGAGCATGTCCCTTAGTGGCTGACGATATGTGCATCTCTGATCACGAGCAGAAGTAGTGGGGGAGCATCATGGCCATGTGTTGAGAGGGATTCTTTGGAGTTTGAATGGTTCACCTCTGGAAACATAGGTGTTTCGTTCAACATCCTAAAGCAACCCTTATTCAGGGACCGTTTGAGCAGGATGGGCTACTCAACCTGATGAAAATTCTAACTGGGCCCCACCTGCAAGGTCATGTGTTGTTTATCTTGATATGAGATCACCATGTCACGCACATATGGTTGTGATGCATGTGCCTGGTGTACCTTTATCAGACGGGTAGTCATGATGGGTATATTGGGCTTCGTATATTTTACCCCAGTGTCACTTTGATGGCATGAACTGCTCTCTCACTCAATAATAATAATAATAATAATAATAATGATGATAATAATAATAATAATAATAATAATGATGATGATGATGATGATGATGATGATGATGATGATGATGATGATATGATGATGATGATGATGATGATGATGATGATGATGATGATAATAATAATAATAATAATAATAATAATAATAATAATAATAATAATAATAATAATAATAAATGCCCTGATGCAGTACCAGGCAGTAGCTCTCATGGCTTCTGACCTTAACTGATTGGAAGTGTTATCATGTACATTGTTTTGTCTTGGTATAAAAGATGGGCTACAGCAAATATTCTGCTCAATACCACAGATTTGCTTGTCAGTTGTTTGACCTTAACCAGTTGAGCATGTCCCTTAGTGGCTGACGATATGTGCATCTCTGATCACGAGCAGAAGTAGTGGGGGAGCATCATAGCCATGTGTTGAGAAGGATTCTTTGGGGTTTGAATAATTCACCTCTGGAAACATGGGTGTTTCGTTCAACGTCCTTAAACAACCCTTATTCAGAGACCTTTTGAGCGGGATGGGTTACTCGATCTGAAGAAAATTCTAACTGGGCTCCACCTGCAAGGTCATGTGCTGTTTATCTTGATATGAGATCACCATGTCGCGCACATATGGTTGTGATGCATGTGCCTGGTGTACCCTTATCAGACGGGTAGTCATGATGGGTATACTGGGCTTCGTATATTTTACCCCAGTGTCACTTTGATGGCATGCTCTGCTCACTCACTCAATAATAATAATAATAATAATAATAATAATAAGTGCTGCGTGTGTATAGCAGCAGCACCATCTCAGATGTGACAGTTATACGGTGTTTTTGAATTCAATTGAGCCGTGGAGAATGTCAGTAGCTCTTGGAGACCTATGTGTCGTCTTATAAAGGATTTTAAAAAATAGTGTGTATATAATTCTCAAATTAAGGCGTCTTCCCATATACGGCACTTTCTGTCAATCTACTCTAAGAAAAATAGAACACCAGATGTTTATAGTTGTTGTTCTTCCTCTGAAAAGCGAAATAGAGACAGAAAAACTTTAACCTATAGAAGAACGTCAGTTGTAATGTAATTGCCTGACAAACTATTCAGATTAATTTGAAAGCAATAAAGTGATCTGGTAGGAAATTGTTAAGAAAAAATATGGCAGTCTTAGAGTACTTCGTTACCCCTTGGTTTATTTCTTCTTCAGAGAATATGTTCTTTATCAATAAACTTATATAAACGTCTCTCTCTCTCTTTCTCTTTCTCTGTATATATATATATATATATATATATATATATATAATATATATATATATATTATATATATATATATATATATATATATATATATATATATATATATACATACATGTACACACACAAATATATATATATATATATATATATATAGAGAGAGAGAGAGAGATAGATAGATAGATAGATAGATAGATAGATAGATAGATAGATAGATAGATAGATAGATTCAAACATGGATGGATTTATGTATGAGAATGTGTTCTTTATCAAAGAACTTATATAAACGTCTCTCTCGCTCTTTCTCTGTATATATATATATATATATATATAATATATATATTATATATATATAATATATATATATATATCTATATATATATATATATATATATTAAGGTATGTAGAAAAATACAACATGGACAAGAACGTATAACTCTTAGAAGACGACACAATAAACACGGACAGGACACTCGAAACCCTCAGTCTTCAGTCAAGAACCGGATCATCGTAGTAATTTCGGCTGATTAATCTTGAGATTACTAGATCACGGCCAGCCCTCCAAGAAAAACTAAGCAACGAGCATTAGAAAAACTAAGCTGGAAGCGTAGATTTCCTGGAAGAAGGATCGAATGCATACGAACACCAGGACAGCAAAAGGGACAGATATAAAAAAAACAAAAAACAATAATGGAATACAGAAACATGAAATACAGAAGCATTAACGGTGAAAACAACAAGTGTCTTACGACTGATAATAAGCAAACAAATTTTTTCTCTGGCGCATTGGAAGAAGCCTTTATAGCGGCGGACGCAAAACAACGATGTTAACACGACGAGGGTCAGGAGCTGAAAGGCAGATTTCGGCCAACAGTCACGTGACAGAGAAGAGGGAAAAGAAAAGAAAGAGAAGCAAAGGAAGAGAGAGAGAGAGGAGGGACAAACGCAACAAAGGGAGAGAAGAGAGAGAAAGAAGGAATCAGAGAGGAGAAGGGATGGGTGTCGAAGAATGACCTGTGAGTGCAGAGCGAGACAAAGAAATAGGAGGGTAGTGGAAGACTAGACCAAAGAATCAGAGGAAAGAGAAGAGAAAAAGAGGATGAGTAGAGAGAAAAGAGAGAGAGGGGGACAGATCAAGTAAAAATGAGAGAGAGAGAGAGAGAGACAAACAGAGAGTCGTACCAATTATTAAGAATATGTGCTCACATTAATGATAAGGGGGGTACGGGGCGCCTGGAATATATGTTAAGGTATGTAGAAAAATACAACATGGACAAGAACGTATAACTCTTAGAAGACGACACAATAAACACGGACAGGACACTCGAAACCCTCAGTCTTCAGTCAAGAACCGGATCATCGTAGTAATTTCGGCTGATTAATCTTGAGATTACTAGATCACGGCCAGCCCTCCAAGAAAAACTAAGCAACGAGCATTAGAAAAACTAAGCTGGAAGCGTAGATTTCCTGGAAGAAGGATCGAATGCATACGAACACCAGGACAGCAAAAGGGACAGATATAAAAAAAACAAAACAATAATGGAATACAGAAACATGAAATACAGAAGCATTAACGGTGAAAACAACAAGTGTCTTACGACTGATAATAAGCAAACAAATTTTTTCTCTGGCGCATTGGAAGAAGCCTTTATAGCGGCGGACGCAAAACAACGATGTTAACACGACGAGGGTCAGGAGCTGAAAGGCAGATTTCGGCCACAGTCACGTGACAGAGAAGAGGGAAAAGAAAAGAAAGAGAAGCAAGGAAGAGAGAGAGAGAGGAGGGACAAACGCAACAAAGGGAGAGAAGAGAGAGAAAGAAGGAATCAGAGAGGAGAAGGGATGGGTGTCGAAGAATGACATGTGAGTGCAGAGCGAGACAAAGAATAGGAGGGTAGTGGAAGACTAGACCAAAGAATCAGAGGAAAGAGAAGAGAAAAAGAGGATGAGTAGAGAGAAAAGAGAGAGAGGGGGACAGATCAAGTAAAAATGAGAGAGAGAGAGAGAGACAACAGAGAGTCGTACCAATTATTAAGAATATGTGCTCACATTAATGATAAGGGGGGTACGGGGCGCCTGGAATATATGTTAAGGTATGTAGAAAAATACAACATGGACAAGAACGTATAACTCTTAGAAGACGACACATAAACACGGACAGGACACTCGAACCCTCAGTCTTCAGTCAAGAACCGGATCATCGTAGTAATTTCGGCTGATTAATCTTGAGATTACTAGATCACGGCCAGCCCTCCAAGAAAAACTAAGCAACGAGCATTAGAAAAACTAAGCTGGAAGCGTAGATTTCCTGGAAGAAGGATCGAATGCATACGAACACCAGGACAGCAAAAGGGACAGATATAAAAATAACAAAAAACAATAATGGAATACAGAAACATGAAATACAGAAGCATTAACGGTGAAAACAACAAGTGTCTTACGACTGATAACAAGCAAAAAAATTTTTTTCTCTGGCGCATTGGAAGAAGCCTTTATAGCGGCGGACGCAAAACAACGATGTTAACACGACGAGGGTCAGGAGCTGAAAGGCAGACTTATATATATATGTATATGGGTGAAAAGGAACACACGAGTTGATATATATGAAAAAACAAGTAAAAAATAGAAAATGCTAAAATAATTTTATAGTGAACATTTCAGTACCGGTTTCGGTCACTTTGAGACCTTTTCAACTGTAACGATTAAATAATTAAATTTAGAAAAATTAGAAGAAAAGTTTTTTTAAAAGAATATTTCTATAGTAGTGCTCAGATTTAAGTGGCATTCTGCCTTTCTCTGACTCCCTTGTTTGCACTTGTGTGTTCGAGGTAGTTGTGAGTTCTTGGTAGGGTAGTAGAGGGAAGGCTGGTGAGGAAAGCGGGGTGGGAGAATCTGGGAGTGCCCTGATGGTCGTATTTTGAATGGTCAGTGGCGGCTGGCAGTCTCAGTTCAATTCAGGAGAATATTTATATTGACAGGCTTGTTTATAGAATTAGCGTAGGTGTTATACTAAAAAACATTAGTGACAAACTTAAGGGGTAGGGGTGGAGAAGAAGAAGAAGAAGAAGAAGAAGGAGAAGGAGAAGGAGAAGATGACGATGATGGTGATGGTGGTGATGATTATGACGACGATGATGATGATAACGATGATGATGAAGAAGAAGAAGAAGGAGGAGGAGAAGGAGAAGATGGTGGTGATGATGGTGGCGATGATGATGATGCCGATGATGATGATAACGATGATGATGAAGAAGAAGAGGAAGAAGAAGAAGAAGAAAAAACAGAGAAGGGAGAATATGAATGGGTGTAAATATAGCTATGAAGGGGCTGATTAGTAATGGATTCTATGGAGTGTAGTATTTGTGTGTGTATATATATTTTTTTCTTTTATTCTAAAGTTGAGGTATATTAATTGTTTGTCGTAGACCCGTTAAGAAGTGGCTTGTATTTTGTAATAAAGAGATTTTCTTTACTTATTCGTTGTCTCGAGGTTGTATCGTCCCTAAATTGGTAGAGGGGGAAAATTCTGAAGTTTGGTGTTTTTTTGTTGGCGCAAGTATCTATGTGTTGGCTAAAAGCTATTTTTCTGTTTTGGGGAATTTTTATCTGGGATCTGTGCAGGGCCATTCGTTTACGCAAACCATTTTTTGTTTGGCCTATGTACTGCTCTTGACACCCGGAGCAGGTTAGTGAGTATATTAGGTTCTCCGAAGCACATGTGAAGTTGCTTTTCACTGTAAAACGTTGTCCCTGTTTGAAGGAGAACTCAGAACCCTCGATTAGATAGTCGCATATCCCGCAATTGGGTCTTCCACATTTTTTTACTGTCGGCTTCTGTGTTGAAGAGTGAATTCGGGCTTGTGTAAGGAGACTTTTCATGGATCTAGGCTGTCTTTTGCTTTTTATGATCGTGTGTGTTTGGAGGATTGTGTTCATTCTGTGGTCTTTTTTTAGGAGGGGTATGTTGTGGAGGATGGTGTCGAAGGCTTCGTTATTGAGAGGGTTGTGTGGGAGATGTATGGTAAGGCTTTTGGTTGTAAGTTTTTCTTTGATTTGGGATGTCTCAGTTCCTTGATGTTAAGTTGAAGGGCACGTTGAATGCATTTGTCAATAAGTGAAGGTGGATAGTTCCTGGTGATTAGGGTATCTTTTAGTTCTTGTAGTCGTGTGTCTCTGGTGTTTGCGTTAGAGACTATAGTGCATATCCTTTTTGCTAGATTGAAGGGGATATTCATCCTGGTGTGTCTGGGGTGGCATGAATTGAATGGAAGATATTGCTTAGAGTCTGTAGGCTTATAGTATATGTCTGTTTCTATTATATTATTAGCTTTCTTAATGAGGATATCGAGGAAGGGGAGTTGTTGTTGGCTATATTCCATCGTGAATTGGATGTTTACGTCCAGTCCGTTTAAAATTTTCTGGAATTCTATGAGTTTTTCTATATTTTTATGCCAAAGGATGAAACAGTCATCTAGATATCTCTTCCAGTTGTTTTCTATTTAGATGGAGAAAGGGCTGCCATATCTTTCTAGAACCTTACGATACAGACTGATCTCTAGGTATCCTATGACTAGGTTGGCAAAGAAGGGGGCCATTCGTGTACCCATCGCAGTCCCCGATTTTTGTCGGTAGAAGTTGTCATTGAAGGCGAAGAAGTTATTTTCCAGGATGAATTTAACCCCTTCTATCACAAATTCTTTTTTGATGCGGTGTGGTAGTTCGTTGGCGTGATTCTCTAGCCAGAATTGGATTGCCTCTAGTCCTAGGTTGTGGGGGATATTGGAGTAGAGATTGACTACATCGAAGGATACCAGTATGGTGTTTTTGTTTATAGTATTCGGTAGGTGATTGAGCATATCTAAGTCGTCCCTTATATAGCTTTTGACATGTTTGAGGAGTGGTTTTAACAGGGTGTCTAAAAAGTTACTGAGGCGGTGGGTTTCGCATGCGGGACCTGCTATTATGGGTCTCAATTTGAGGTCATTAGGATTAGGGACTTTAATTATTTTGTCTGTAGCTATCTTGCATGCGTTGCTTATTTTTTCACTTTTGTGGATCTTAGGTATACCGTAGAATTGGCTAGTTTACTTGTGAAAGATATGGCAGCCCTTTCTCCATCTACATAGAAAACAACTGGAAGAGATATCTAGATGACTGTTTCATCCTTTGGCATAAAAATATAGAAAAACTCATAGAATTCCAGAAAATTTTAAACGGACTGGACGTAAACATCCAATTCACGATGGAATATAGCCAACAACAACTCCCCTTCCTCGATATCCTCATTAAGAAAGCTAATAATATAATAGAAACAGACATATACTATAAGCCTACAGACTCTAAGCAATATCTTCCATTCAATTCATGCCACCCCAGACACACCAGGATGAATATCCCCTTCAATCTAGCAAAAAGGATATGCACTATAGTCTCTAACGCAAACACCAGAGACACACGGCTACAAGAACTAAAAGATACCCTAATCACCAGGAACTATCCACCTTCACTTATTGACAAATGCATTCAACGTGCCCTTCAACTTAACATCAAGGAACTGAGACATCCCAAATCAAAGAAAAACTTACGACCAAAAGCCTTACCATACATCTCCACACACAACCCTCTCAATAACGAAGCCTTCGAAACCATCCTCCACAACATACCCCTCCTAAAAAAAGACCACAGAATGAACACAATCCTCCAAACACACACGATCATAAAAAGCAAAAGACAGCCTAGATCCATGAAAAGTCTCCTTACACAAGCCCGAATTCACTCTTCAACACAGAAGCCGACAGTAAAAAAATGTGGAAGACCCATTGCGGGATATGCGACTATCTAATCGAGGGTTCTGAGTTCTCCTTCAAACAGGGACAACGTTTTACAGTGAAAAGCAACTTCACATGTGCTTCGGAGAACCTAATATACTCACTAACCTGCTCCGGGTGTCAAGAGCAGTACATAGGCCAAACAAAAAATGGTTTGCGTAAACGAATGGCCCTGCACAGATCCCAGATAAAAATTCCCCAAAACAGAAAAATAGCTTTTAGCCAACACATAGATACTTGCGCCAACAAAAAAACACCAAACTTCAGAATTTTCCCCCTCTACCAATTTAGGGACGATACAACCTCGAGACAACGAATAAGTAAAGAAAATCTCTTTATTACAAAATACAAGCCACTTCTTAACGGGTCTACGACAAACAATTAATATACCTCAACTTTAGAATAAAAGAAAAAAATATATATACACACACAAATACTACACTCCATAGAATCCATTACTAATCAGCCCCTTCATAGCTATATTTACACCCATTCATATTCTCCCTTCTCTGTTTTTTCTTCTTCTTCTTCTTCTTCCTCTTCTTCTTCATCATCATCGTTATCATCATCATCGGCATCATCATCATCGCCACCATCATCACCACCATATTCTCTTTCTCCTCCTTCTTCTTCTTCTTCTTCTTCTTCATCATCATCGTTATCATCATCATCGTCGTCATAATCATCACCACCATCACCATCATCGTCATCTTCTCCTTCTCCTTCTCCTTCTTCTTCTTCTTCTTCTCTTCTTCTTCTTCTCCACCCCCTACCCCTTAAGTTTGTCACTAATGTTTTTTAGTATAACACCTACGCTAATTCTATAAACAAGCCTGTCAATATAAATATTCTCCTGAATTGAACTGAGACTGCCAGCCGCCACTGACCATTCAAAATACGACCATCAGGGCACTCCCAGATTCTCCCACCCCCTTTTCCTCACCAGCCTTCCCTCTACTACCCTACCAAGAACTCACAACTACCTCGAACACACAAGTGCAAACAAGGGAGTCAGAGAAAGGCAGAATGCCACTTAGATCTGAGCACTACTATAGAAATATTCTTTTAAAAAAACTTTTCTTCTAATTTTTCTAAATTTAATTATTTAATCGTTACAGTTGAAAAGGTCTCAAAATGACCGAAACCGGTACTGAAATGTTCACTATAAAATTATTTTAGCATTTTCTATTTTTACTTGTTTTTTCATATATATATATATTATATATATATATATATATATATATATATATCTATAGAATATGTACTTACATATAAGGCCAACGAGGGTACGGACGCCGCTATATATATTATTTTATGTAGAAAAATACAAACTGGGACAAGAACGTAAAACATTTAGAAGACGATACAAAAAACACGGACGGGACATTCGAAGCCGTCAATCTTCAGTCAAGAACCGGATCATCGTAGCAATTTCGGCTGATTAATCTTGATATCGTTCCGATCCGGCCAGCCCCAAGGAAAACTAATCTACGAGCATTAGATTTCTTGGAAGAAGGATCGAATGTATACGAAACAGGGACAGAAAAACGGACGATGCCACACGAATATAAAATACAAAAAACAATAATGGTAAAAACAGGACAAAAACCGCGGGTGTCTTACGACTAATAAACAATACAAGTTTAGCTGGCGCATTTTGAAAAAATGCCTTTATCGGCAGACGAAGACAACAGATGTTCTCACGGCGCTGGTCGAAGGCCAAAAGGCTGATTTTGACCAGCGGTCACGTGACAGAAGAAAGAGAAAAGAAAGGGGGCAAAGGAAACAAAGAGAGAGAGAAAGGATTGAGGTACAAGGGGTGTTTAGAGCTGTGAGATGTATTTTTACCTTGTGAAGATTAGCTTTCAAACTACGTTTCATTTATCAGCTGTTGTATCTCTTTATACTATTTGTATGAATGTATGTTTTTATCAGAAGTAATTTGCTTGTAAATTTGTGTTGCAATGCGTAATGAGAACAAGGAAACCTACACACTGGTTTTCTGACTATGTTTGAAAGGAATACATACACACAAACACACACACATACATACACACACGCATACACACACACACACACATATTCGTGCATCTATAATAATAAATGGCAAGTTTGTGTGTTCATGAATTTGTTATTTTAATTCCTCCGAGACTATCCAACAGACTTTGATGAAACTTGACGCGTGGGCATAATTGTTTGGATTTGCTGAAAATCATTATTTCAATACGTTGTTTTAATTCCACAACGTTTCAGGTTTTGATTAGGTAAGACCATCTTATTTCTCAAGCAAAATTTAGGGATTTTGCGCACTAGCCTTCGTAACATCGATTTCACGAAAACTGCCCAAAAGCGTAAAATTTCGCCATTTTACGCACATGCAGAAAAATGACTCTGCACATTTTTTCGTCAAGCTGGTCCTACCTATTAATATAGATTTAAAGTGTTTGAAAAATTCGAAATTTGACGGAAAATGTTTGATTTATTACCGTGTACTTCAACTAGTGTTAACATATACATATATGTGTCTGCGTGTAAAGACATACTATAGAAATTTACATACTACAACAGATTATTACATCTTATAAATGAAGGCAGTATGATTAATTCAATTCCGGAGTTGAAGCTATTATAACGTAGATCAATGTAATCTGGTATTGTTAATGGATCATGAGTGATACATTATTTACTTTTGATGGATATTTGTCCTCATCTTTTTTGTAGTTAACACATCATTTCCGCTGATATACCTTCTAGCATTCATCAGGTGTCTTGGAATGGCTTCTCAGTCCTTAGGTATTTTTCGATATTATTGTTATTACTATTCAGGTCGCTGCCTGGAATCGAACTAGGAATCTTGGGGTTAGTAGCCCACGCTCTTAACCACTTCACCATATGCCCGTGGGCAATTTTTGAGTGAATCTTAGTGCTTATAAATCTAATATTTTCCTATCCTTCCTTAATACCGATTCCCATATGATATTCATATCTGCACTCGATCTGCATAGGAGGTTGTTGTGTCCTAGTATATATGCTGCTTGTTTTAGCTTTCGTATTTTCCAGTGGTGTTCTCTGTCTATGATTTTAACTTCATCCCACAGGAGGAGGAGGTCTCCATATTTCCATATATGATCACTACCTCCCCCTGTTAGATGAAGTTAAAATAATAGACACAGACCACCAGTGGAAAATACGAAAACTAAAAGAAGCAGCCCATATACTAGGACACAACAACCACCTAAGCAGACTGAGTGCAGTTACGAATAGCATATGGGAACCAGTATTAAGGAAGGATAGGAAAATATTAGATTTATAAGCGCTAAGATTCACTTCACAATTGTCCACGGGCATATGGTGTGGTGGTTAAAAGCGCGGGCTACTAACCCCAAGATTCCGAGTTCGATTCCAGGCACCGACATGAATAGTAATGATAATAAAAACACCCCAAAAATACCTTAGAATGAGAGACATCTGATAAAGGCTGGAAGGTATATCAGCCGAAACGTTGTGTTAACAACAAAAAAGATGACAAATATCCGTCAAATGTACATAATTCATCATCTCTTAAATATGGAACTATTATTTATATAAAATAAAGTTAAAATGGATTTTTTTCTTTTTGTTTATTATTAGGCATAATCACTTCGTCGTAGAGGAAATAGCTTTTATCGTGTGTTGACTTACATTCTTTCCGTGACGGTATATCTAACATAAACGCTGCAAAATATGTCAAAGTGATGGAAACATATTGGAATTCTCAGTTGAACAAGCTAACACCAACTAGTGTTTAAAAGGTCGTATTCATTTCACACAGAGTTACAATATCACAGCGATATATACAAGGCCGTCGTGTACTTCAATGAGCAGAATGTAGTGACAGAAACATGAGATAAAATGTATGACTTCTAGACTTCTATAGAGGTGAAGGACCCACAAAAACCGGTGATTCTTAAACAGTTGGCCGAATCCCTTTCATAATTTTCTAAGAACCATACTGTCGAAGACCTATACTATTTCTGTGAATTTTTCGATTTCAATAACCAAGCTTGAATTTACAAACACATGCACACACACACACACACACACACACACGCCCACACACACACATATATATATATGTAGAAATAGAAACCGAGTTACATACAAATCAAAAGGATTTAATCATAGTTTATTTTTAGAAAAAAACTCGATAAATGACGTATATAAGTTATCTACAAATACTTCAAAATATAAATTATTATATTTAGTCTTTTAGATTATGAATCATTTGACTTTAGTCAAAGATTCATAACCAGAAATAGCACGAAACAAAACAATACATACCATTCTTTTTCATATATTTCGTGTTCTAAACACGACAACTCCAATATAACAACTAGTAAAACATCGGCGTGAAGCAATGAACGTAGAATTTCCTCAACGTTATTTATATTGAGAAAAAATTTCCTATTCCACCACGAAATGCGATATTATATACGGCGAGCAGGCAGAATCGTTAACACGTCAGACAAAATGCTTCGCGGTTTTCGTCCGTTTTTACGTTCTAATTTAAAATTGCGCAGAGGTCGAGTTCGCATTTCATCATTTTGAGGTGGATAAAATAAGTACCAGTGAAACTTTGGGGGTCGACGTAAATCAACTTTCCCGCGGCCCCGTAAAAATTCTAGTGAATATGCTTAGTGAAGATTCTAAAATATGCGGCGTTTGGGGGTTGTATAAAATGTTCAACTAATGATTAGGTCATTAAATGGTATATGCATTTAAATTGCAAAGGAGACCAGTTTCAAAAATGCATTTGGCAATATCTAATCTTGTGAATATTTGACGAACGGAATGAATACATTTCTACAAAGTTTGTTTGTAACATCAAGATGTAACAAACAAACTTTGTAAAAGAAATACCTAATATTAAACCCTTGAAATAATTAACATGATTCTTTTTTCTAGAAAGATACACGAATGGTACAGAGCATGAGCTGCCAGTCACAAATTTAAATGTAGGCATTTCTACATATGTGGCTTTCTGTGTATGCATACACACACACACACACACACACACACACACATATATATATGTACATATACATACATATGCATGTGTGTATGTGTATGTATGTGAATATGCATGTGTGGGTATGCATGTATATATAGATATGTATGTGTATATGCATGTGTTTATGAGTGTGCATGCATATATATATATATATAAAGGTAGTTTCACATGAAATGTCGTATTTCAAAGCTAACAATAAAATGTTTCAGAAATGTTAGAGAACTGATTTATTTAATAGCAGTATGACCCATGTACCTTTACGATGTTTACCCAACGTTTTGTCTAAGTCATATATTCCATCTTTAAAAGAAAATTCATCTTTTGCTGTGGTAAACGCTGTGAATTCTTCAATTACCTCTCCTCTATTTAAGAATGTTTTATTGCTTATGAAAAGCTCAAAATGCTTAAATAAGTAATGATCAGTAGGAGAAATAGGGGAATATGAAGGGTGTTGTAAAATCTCATAATCCAGGCTTTGCAACATTTGGACTATAACTTCAGGAGTGTTAGGATTGTCATTGTCGTGGAGCGAAAGTAGGTCATCTTTATTCACTAATCCGGTTTGCTTTTTTTCTTTTTCAAATTCCCATGAATACAATCAATTTCCTGATAAACAGATGTTCTGTTACCGTTTTTCCTTGTTGCAAAAATGAAGACTGAATAATTCCCTTCGCGGACTACCATACAGTGACTACTAATATTTTAGGGTGCAATGGTGGGTTTAGGTAGTAATTAGTTGACTCTCGTGCATCTAATCACTGTCCTATTCTCCTGTTGTTTTCAAAGCGTAACCATTTCCAATCGTAAGTAATGATTTGATGCAATAAGTGGCACACATCGAGGCGTCTGTTTTTATTTAATCTCGTTTAGTTAATGTGGAACAAACCTGCCTGTTTTCTTCAATTTTCCAATTTTTTTAAAGGTATCCAAAAACAGTTGTGCGAGATGTTTGTAGTTCTGATGAAAGCTTTCGAATTCTCGGATTTCGTTCAACCAAAACATTTAATCCATCATGCCGAACAACTGATTTGGGCCTACCCCTTGGTTTAATTTCAAGGCTCTCATCTCTTGAACGAGAGCTTTGGAATCATCTGTGAACATTGCTGATGTCAACAAAACCATTACCAAAGTTCCACTTGGTATTCCGGAGAGCTTCTGAGGTCGAATGACCCAGTTTGTACTCATACGAGAAAATCACTCAATATAGTTTGGTTGCTATCATTTTCAAAAGGATGCGGTTACGAATTTTGTATACCAATATTGCAGGGGAAAACAAAGAGACAATATTAAATGAAAGCTATAAATAATTCAGTTTTTAAATTACTAAAATAACAAGTAATTAAAAATGCCACATTTCGTCTGAGACAACCGAATATATACTCTTTACTCTTTTACTCTTTTACTTGTTTCAGTCATTTGACTGCGGCCATGCTGGAGCACCGCATTTAGTCGAGCAAATCGACACCGGGACTTATTCTTTGTAAGCCCAGTACTTATTCTATCGGTCTCTTTTGCCGAACCGCTAAGTAACGGGGACGTAAACACACCAGCATCGGTTGTCAAGCAATGCTAGGGGGACAAACACAGACACACAAACATATACACACACACTTAATTATATATACATATATACGACAGGCTTCTTTCAGTTTCCGTCTACCAAATCCACTCACAAGGCTTTGGTCGGCCCGGGGCTATAGCAGAAGACACTTGCCCAAGATGCCACGCAGTGGGACTGAACCCGGAACCATGTGGTTGGTTAGCAAGCTACTTACCACACAGCCACTCCTGCGCCTATATGTGTATGTATATATATGTATGCATGTATGTATATATATATATATATATATATGTATATATATATGTATATATATATGTATATATATATAATATATATATATATATATATATATATATATACGTTTAAATATTTGTTGTGCAAGATTTTTTATGTGAAGTCGTGTGTTGAAACAGATATTGTTATATTTCGGAATGGTCATATTGCCAGTTTAGCCAATAAAAACACACGCACTATATATCACTGAAGCAAAATAACACCAAATATATAGTGCGTGTGTTTTTATTGGCTAAACTGGCAATATGACCATTCCGAAATATAACAATATATATATATATATAAATATAAATATATATATATATATATTATATATATATATGGATGTGTATGAATGTATATATATGTGCATGTCCATGTACATTCGTACGTACGTATCGATATATATATGTATATACATGCATATATATATATATGCTTGTATGTACATACTTATGTACGTATGTATATATGTACGTATAGTTTTATAAAAGGTTATACGTATAGTTTATAAACCCAAGTGTGCTCTGCAAGAGAAGAAAAATTTGTTAGCAACTACCATGATTCAGGTCATTCTTTTCAGTCGTCATGTAATCGCTAACTGATATAACCACTTTATCAGTCCTTCTGCACCTTAAATCCGAGTACCTTCGAGAATATGACAGCTGGAGAGAGAGAGAGGGGGGGAGACAGAGAAAAGAACAGAGATGGAGGTGTGAGTGAAAAGAAGGATGTGTGAGAGCGGAGGAAAAGGTGAAAGATTTGCATTGCATCAGTTCTAAGCTAGTACTTACTTTGAACTAAGTAAACGTGAGCCACATGAAGAATGCACCATGGCCAAAGGATCAAGGTATCCCTACTCCAGCAATGGAACTCACCAGTTTATGATGAGCAGCACAACATCGCAGATATTAGACAACATGATTCTTGATATGTGCACGTGTTTTCACAAATGAATATTTAAAAAAAACGTTTATATACATTTAATTGCATTATCTCTCTCTCTCTCTTTCTCTGTATATATATATATATATATATTATATATATATATATATATATATATATATATATACATTTATATGTGTTTGTGTAATTTTGTGTATACATACATGCGTGTGTGTCTATACATATATATATATATATATATATATATATATATATATGCACAAATATACATACACACTCATACAGAAATACATAAGAAATTTAATCTAATTATATATGTGTTATATGTTCTTTGCGCCTGGCCTTCGTCTAGAAATTTTCTTGTTAAATATACAAAGTTGATGTCATTGAAATTACAGCCATCATCTGTTTGTATGTCGAATCTGCTTCATTTGATTTATGCTTCCATTTTCTCACAGTTCGCCATTACAGAAGATTAGATGTAATTACAATTTGTTGTTGTTGTTGTTGTTGTTGACGTTATCAGGTTGACATCAGAGTGTAAAATTATTTTTAGTAGTTGCTGGTATCGCCTTGTTGTATTTCCTTTGTTTAGTCATTATCATTTCTTTTTTAATTTCTTGTTAAATTGTTTTTTGTTTTGTTTTCACCACGCATATTACATTGATGTACAAGATAACAGTCTCGTTATTTCAGACGTTGACTAAAAATTGAAATTACTATATCAACAACAAAAAATATCACCAACAACTAACATCAATATGACCAACGAAATAAACAGAGGTCAACTGACTTTTAAATCCATATTGTTATCAGCTTATCCCAAGTGTTATTTAGCTTGGACTAGGTTTAATTAGTTTGTCGTTAATGAAAGGAAAACAAAAGGACAACAAATATATAACGGTTACAACTAATATAAGAACACACACACGGACACATATATGATCCGAAAGACTGATCCAGACGTTTGATTTCGCTAATGCCTACAGAAATAGTTAATTTCAGTTCTGATAAGTCTTTTGATGTTTTATCTTAACCGATTTTCATTCTTCAAAGTATTCTGTAAACTATTTGTTTTCTTTGAAAACAACACAAAACCTATAAATCATAAACTAGTTTGGTGAAAGAATAAATCAATGAATTGATTGGCAAAGAAAACAGACGTTGTTTATACTCGTTTTTCTAAGGCGTTAATCTAGAGAAAGATGGATATCTACCTGGTTAGATTGCCATTTTCAGGGTACTTAAAGTAAATTCCTTCAAACGCTTTGCAGCCTAAATGTGAAATAGGTAAGATGGTTGACGCTTAGACTGGCGTCAAAATACACACAAAATCTCGAGTAGGTGCATTTCACTTTAGGGTAGAATTTGCAGCTGATGTTTTAGAAACTTACTCCCAAAATTTCGCATACACGCACACGCGTATACATTGCATAAGTGTACGTGAGAGAGAGAGAAATACAAAGTTAGTTAGTGTGTGCGTGTGTATGTTTGTGTGTGTTTGTGCGTCTGAATGTGTATATAACACGTTGTTTATTTTGAGAATTATGTGAAAAATGTAATTGTAATTTATGACATCAATGCATTCTTTTTATAGAAGAAATAATTGGCACCCACTTGTATCTATTGATATGAATTCTCCCTACCTAATTCGAAATAAGAATAAAAACATACATCGTCAAAACCTCCTTAAGCCTTATACCGTTTCATGTATCTATCTATCTACCTACACATGCATGTGTGTATGCGTGTTTTAATGCAAAGAGGCAGCAATCAAAGTATTTGCAATAAATGAACAATATGCTTCCTTTTAGACAAAAGCAGTTTGAGTTTATCCACACTTCCGGCTCAGTTATGGGATATGTAAATCAATAAGAAGAATTAACCGTCACCTCTAAAGAATTAAGTAAAATTGGAATTATATATAGGAGAAGGTGTGGCTCTGTGGAAAGAAGCTTACGTCCCAACCACATGGTTTCCAGTTCAGTCCCTCTATGTGGCACTTTGTGCAAGTGTCTTCTACTATAACCTCGGGACTACCAAGGCCTTGTGAGTGGATTAGGTAGATGGAAACTGAAAGAAGTCTGTTATATATATATTTGTGTGTGTGTGTGAGAGAGAGAGAGATAGTCTGTGTTTGTCTCCCCTGCAACGCTTGACAAACGATGTTGGTGTGTTCACGTCCCCGCCCGAAACTTAGCGGTTCGGCAAAAAGAATAGGTCCTGGAGTCTCTTCCACTGAAACCTTATAAGGTGGTACTCCAGCTTGGCCGCAGTCAAATGACTGTAGCAAGTGAAAGAATATAAGAACCTGGGGTGGTAGAAAGTTAGGGTATTTCCAATGCAGCTCTAGGCTATCTACAAAGCCTGACTCCAGGTTGATATCGAAATTATTCAGGTGTAAAAAATCCAGTTTACACAAAGATGAAACATTTGTGTGGGTTTAGTGAAGAGTAAAATATAATACAAATAGAAAGACAACGGAAAACTTTTAACATATGTTCAATGATTAGTTACAATTGTTCCTGTGCCAGCTCTACTTTCAACGCCAGTTCATACAAAACTTCCAAGTGAAAATTTACGTAATATTTGCGGTTTTAAACATTAGTAGGCATTTCTGCAGATTTGCCGCAAAATGCGATCGTATATTGTGCGTCTTCCATACTTTGAGTTTTGCTTATATCAGAAGGAACCAAAAAGTAAAGAATGGTGGAAATGTAAATAGACTGTGGTAAGAAGGGCCAAGAAAGTAAAATGTCAATGCAAAGGTAGATAACGGTATGAGCGATGAAGAAGCGGTAGAAGAGACGGCAGAAAATAAGAAGGAAGACGGGAAAAAAGAAAAAAAATAAGGAGGAGGAAAAAGAGAAAGAGGACAACTAATACGAGAAGATTTAAAAGAAGAGGTCGAAAGAGGAAGAAGGAGAAGAGGAATAGTTGGAAGGAAAGAGAAGAGTGATACCACAATCACCAGAATCAAATTACAATGGACAAGTGAAAAGTAATTTTGGCGAAGAACCATAAATATCTAGCGATAAAGCAAAGAAAATAAAGATAGTAAAAACAATAACAATGACCGCAACAGTAACAATTATGAGTAGAAAATAATAAGAAAATAACATTAACAATACTACTATTACTATTAATAATAGTAAGGCAGATAGTAATTGTAATGTTAAAAATAATAATGCTTTTATATTTTGACACAGAGGCCGCAGTTTTGGGGGAGAGGCGAAATCGAATAGATCGACCCCAGTATTTTACACGTACTTAATTTATTGACCCCAAGAGCATGAAAGGCAAAGTCGATCTCGGCGAATTTTGAACTCAGCATTTTGTCCAGTGTGCTACTGATTTTGTCAGCTCGCCACCTTAACAACAACAACAATAATAATAATAACATTTTCTTTATTGGCTACAAGAGCCGAACTCAAAAATAACAAGAATGATATGAAAGATAATAATAATAATAATAATAATAATAACAATAATAATAATAATAATAATAATAATAATTAATAATAATAATAATAATAATAATAATAATAATGATTAATAATAATAATAATAACAATAATAATAATAATAATTAATAATAATAATAATAATAATAATAATAATAATAATAATAATAATAATAATAATAATAATAATAATAATAATAATAATAAAAAAAGAAATATTACAAGTAACTGCAGAATATGTGGAGATGGACAAGAAACAATAAATCATATTATCTCTAGCTGCCCAGTCCTGGCTAAGAAGGAATATATTCACAGACATGACAGAGTTGGAACCTACATACATTGGAAGCTATGCCAACATTATGGAATAACAACAGAAAAAAGATGGTATAGGCACACACCAGAAAAGGTCACAGAAAACGAGAAAGCAACCATACTCTGGGATATGCCGATACACACAGATAGAGAAATTAAGGCCAACAGACCAGATATAGTTGTCAGAGATCATGAAGAAAAAAAATGCTTTCTAATTGATGTATCAATACCGGCAGATGACAACGTGTCTCTAAAAGAAATGGAGAAACTGTCAAAATACAAAGACCTGGAAATAGAGGTAACTAGAATGTGGAACCTGAAAACAGAAACAATGCATTAGGCATGATAAAAAAATATTCAGACAAATACATAACAAAAACACCAGGACTTACAAACACATATAACATACAGAAAATTGCACTACTAGGCACTGCACACATCCTACGCAGAACACTTTCCATACAATAACCATCAGAGCATCACAACAAATCACAGCACATACCCAAGGCACACAGAGCTGCGCTCGGTAGTGAAGTGAAAGCACGCTATAAAAATAAAACTACTGAATAATAATAATAATAATAATAATGATAGGAATTGTTTCTGTTTTCAGATTCGACATTCTAGTTACCTCTATTTCCAGGTCTTTGTATTTTGAGAGTTTCTCCATTTCTTTTAGAGACACGTTGTCATCAGCCGGTATTGATACATCAATTAGAAAGCATTTTTTTGATGTATCAATACTGGCTGATGACAACGTGTCTCTAAAAGAAATGGAGAAACTCTCAAAATACAAAGACCTGGAAATAGAGGTAACTAGAATGTGGAACCTGAAAACAGAAACAATTCCTATCATAGTAGGTGCATTAGGCATGATAAAAAAATATTCAGACAAATACATAACAAAAACACCAGGACTTACAAACACAAATAACATACAGAAAAGTGCACTACTAGGCACTGCACACATCCTACGCAGAACACTTTCCATACAATAACCATCAGAGCACCACAACAAATCACAGCACATACCCAAGGCACACAGAGCTGCGCTCGGTAGTGAAGTGAAAGCACGCTATAAAAATAAAACTACTGAATAATAATAATAATAATAATAGTACTCGCGACAGACACTACAGAAGAGGCAGCTGGAACACGAACAACATTGAAGATGATGGCGATTAAAGGAAAGATAGCGCGGTGGGTTGTATGTAAAGTACGGCGGAAATAGTTTATTAACGACCTGTGTAAAGTAGGAGGGATGGTAATAAAGCTATTCAGAACTACTCCTGGTGACCCAAGAATCAAACATGACAAGGCATAAAGGAAAGCGTTTAATAGAGGCGGGTGGGCTACAAGGAGTTATAGTAAAACCATAAGTTAGTGGAAGGATCTAAAATATTGTATAAAACTATTTGATATGAGAGTGTTGAACGAAAATAGCATAGCCTTGATAATGACATAGTAAAATTTGAATTCAAATAGGCCCAGGAACACTAGTAAAGGGCCAAGCGAGAGGAAGAGAAATTAAAAGTAAAGATTAAATACTTTAAAATGGCTTGTAATCACTGTAAAGAAAACTGTAGAATGACGATTATGTCTGAGAAATAGAGTGAAAGGGCTTAATACATAGCTATTTGATTACAGAGTAGATATTAGATTTTTCTGCGTTAGAGAGTACCAAAAGGAGTACCATAATTCAGGATAAAAATACGGTAAAATGAAATAAATACAAAAGTATAGAGCGCGGCCAGATTTATATGGAGCTATATATCTCCGATTGATCTTGGGAAAATTAAGTTATAGTTTAGCCCAGAAATAAACACAAAGACCCCCAAGGGAGAGTATACACGCACTGAAACGAAAACACTCTTACAGAGAAAAACCTGTGAAAAACTGCTCTCAAATAAACAAATAGTAATAAATAAGAAATGAAACAATGGGTGAAAGAGATGTAGTGAAAAGTGGACAAGTTGTAGTGATCGATGCTAGGGTTTGGTGTCGAGGTACTAGTGATGAAAGTACGCAAGTATTTAAATTAAAGGGATAAAAAGCAGATTTTAAAAAATTCACAACATATGAAGTTAGGTTTTATTAATTAAAAAATAAAAAGTGATAATTAAGAATTGGGAAAATAATATATTAGTGATGCAATCATATGCTAATTGTTTGAAAAGGCATGATAATAAACGGCCACAAATATAAAATGAAAGTATGAAATATAAAATATGAAATATAAGGAAATAATTAATGATAAATATGTGTACACGAACAGATACGTACAGACAACTATCCACATATATATGTTTGTGCATTTATATATACATATACATCACCTGACGAAACACAACTGGATCTCACTATGCAAACAAACAGTTGTGTTATCAAATCCTTGTATCCTTGAAGAACCACGTTGTGTGGAAAAAATGTTAGTGATTATAAAATAACTGTCGAACCATACTCCTTTTCGTTGACTCCAATTTCTTCAATTTATATATATATATATACACACATATATATAGTATATTCTCTTAAGAACGTAGTAGAGTACAGTGTAAAAGTTATCTACCTTCTGATTTAACCTGTGCTACCCAGTAGTATATTTATACGTACTTCCAGGTTTGCTTTCGGACATCTGTCGAGTGTGAATATATAATTGAAAAAATTGGAGTCAATAAGAAGGTTTCGACATTTAGTTTTTAATCACCACAATTGTTTTAAGTGTTTGGTCAGTGGTGTTGTCTGCGCATTGGTACAGTGGCTAAAACTAGGAACTTGAAATAATTATAAATTTATGTTACTACCTATTTTGAACACTTTCATGTAAATTGTTTAAAAAAAACCCTCTTAACATTTTCTTATCATTGTCAAAGGTTCTATTCTTCACATTCCTTATCATTATCAAAGACTGTATAACTGTATTTTAATACAATTATGATAACCATTTTTTAACACATCAAAGCTTATACAAAGGTTTACATGTTACTTTTGATAATCTTTCTTTTAAAAAAGAAAAACCGGTTACGCCAATAAAAGACATCTGTATTTTTAAACCCTCTTTCCTATATATTTTCATTCGTACCTTGCAACTTTACTTATATATATATATATATATATATATATATATATATATATACACAGAGAGAGAGAGAGAGAGAGAGAGAGAGAGGGAGAAGAAATTATTTTCATTTTTAAAAATGCCCCGGAATCGCAAAACCTGTAGTTTTTTATTTTGTAATTCATTCATTCAAATACCAAACAGGTTTCGACAATTTTTTGTTTGTCAATGCTAAAAAAGAAACCAAATAAATAAGGGGTGCAGAGGCCTTTAAAATTACGATGAAAAATTCGGTAAGGCACTTTTAAATGATCAAATGTTCAGTTATTCATTGAAATTTCAGTGAGTATCAAAAGATAAACAGTAAAGTGTGTGTGTGAAACTTTTGAAAAATAAAATGTAACATTTATTAATCTTATATCTTATGATTACCAGCCAAAGTAGAATAGTCAATGTATTTTCTCAAATTTCTAGATATAGCAAATAATCTGAAATAAAGCAACTTTATTGTTTTAAAGAGGTGGGGGAGACTTTTTGAGAGATATACTGCTAGATTCATTTTACCATTCTTTAACATATTTATATTTGGCAAAATGACAGCAGTTATGAGAGTTGCAAGCTGCATCAAGTTTGAGTGGTATATAGACAGCAACATGTATAACATATCTTGCATGAATTGAAATTAAAGTGTTATTTCTTTTAACAGTGGAGAAAAAGAAACAGACGGAATGAGTTTATATTTCCTGAAAAATATAAGTGGTGGACGTGTGAGTAAAAGTACACCTAAAATATTGGGAATTACATTAATAAAGAATTACTATTTGTCAAGCGTTCTGAATTATCCCCTTGCTCCATATGACTCCTGGTTATGTTGTTATTTACACCAAAATTATTACCTTATACAGGTTTATGACAATGGTATTATTGATCAATCATCCCATCGATCTTATGTCTTGAACTATATGTCATTTTTTGGTTCATGGCAAGAGGATGTGATTTAGCAGAGATTTAGCTGCTGTTTCTTGCAGTTCATGTGACCTCAAAGATTTCCTGCTTTTGATTACGACAGCTGGCTTTATTTATTAATAGCTTCTATGTAGACAATAACGTTGCACCCTTCCGAAGATAATTACTGAAACACATTATATTTAGAATTAAAACCACTTATACTAATTAGGCATGATATCTATAGGACAATTATTTAGAAAATATATACCATATATAATTTATTCTGTTCTAATATTCTAGTATTAGATATATATTTTCGATTTATGATGTGATATTAATAAAATTTCATAAAAAGAATCTGCTGGCGTAAATCTTGTTTTAGAATATATAATTATGCTTATTACATTGTTGTTATATATATAATGCTTATTAATAAGATTTGATATTTATTAATATTATGTTTTAATTACGAATAATTAATGGATTGCTAATGTTTTATATCGTTTTAATTATGTTGTCTTAAAATATTTGTTAAACAGTTATTAAGACATATTTAAATAAAAAAGTATTCAAACATTTATTAAACAGTTTGAAACACATGAAACATATTTATAAAATAAAATATTATTTCTTATTTATTGATGGGAAATCTAAGTAATATCTTCCGAAAGTGGACACTTAGAAGATCTTATCTCATAAAGAACTTTAGAATTAAACTGTATTGCTGAACATTCAGAATGTCTTTGCAAATGACACGTGAAACAAACTCACTCTCGATGTTACATGAGAGCAGTGTCAATGACTTGGTTTAATCTCATTTTCTCTGTACACACAGGATTTCCGTCAGACAAAGCTGGCACAGTAACTACAGATATATGTGCAAATTTGGGCAAGACTATCAAGATTGGTAGTTATCAAGCATGGAAGTCTCTGCTCGAAATGCCACTGATGCTAATTCCAGGATAAGTTGCTGACATAGGCCAATGATATTAAAAAATAGTTCTTTTGTAGCCAGACGGCACAGAGCCGGAACTATATCGCAAATCATCTTCCTCTGCATGCTAAAACCTGTACCAGTCCACAGATAGGTTTTATTGACACTCGAAGACAAAATATACATTTGTCTCCGGTGGGGTTTGGAATCAGAGAACCGGTAAAGCGCCGCTGAATATATTTTGATCAATTTACTTCGCTCCCTTTTAGTTCATACCTCATAATTTGTCCGTGTAAAATTGAAACTCTCTTGAGTTTAGGTCGGATATAATAAAAAAAGATAATAATAATAATAAAATAATAATAATAATAATAATAATAATAATAATAATAATAATGATGATAATAATAATAATAATAATAATAATAATAACTAAAACAATACCTGTTGTCATAGGTGCCCTTTAACGATAGCAAAAGGGGCTGATTGCTACCTAGATCAGATACCAGGAAACCCAAAATTGGCAGAAATGCAAAAGATAGTGCTCATGGGAACTGCCCATATCCTACGCAAAATACTTTCTATTTACTCTCAAGTTTTAAAACAAACAATTTTTTATGGTTTATCAAACATTCTCTAGAACAACACTATGTACAAAACCATAGGGTATTAGTTGATTGCTTCGACCCCAGTGTTTTACTTGTATTTAATTTATCGATCCAAAAAGTATGAAAAGCAAAGTGGACCTTTGTGGTATCTGAGCTCACAACGAAAAAGGCAGACGAAATGCCGCTACGCATTTTATCCGGCTTGCTAACGATTTTGCCAGCTCACCGCTTTAATAATAATAATAATAATAATAATAATAATAATAATAATAATAATAATAATAATAATAATAGTCATTGTGGTCGCTATGATTAAACCCTGAAAAGAAAGTGAACATTGGAAAATAGAAGTACGGAAACGTTAGGTTCATATCAAACGTAAACCTCAACGCTAAATAAGAATACACAAGCTATCCAACTTCAATCTAGAGCCTGACTAGAAGGTAGACGTTATCTGAAATGAACATATTGAATATAAAGAAAACCAGGCAACTGCTAACCGAGTTTGAAAGGCAGGACAGGAAAATTGAATTTCGGAATAAATATGAAGTGTAAGACTAGAAAATAGACTGAAACAAGTAAAAGAAAAAAGAGAGCTGATCAGTGTGAAAGGAAAGCAAAAACGTGAAATAAATAAAGTAAAAATCTCTTTATATTAGGAAATGATGCTGATTGACAACATAGAAAGAAAAACAGATTCAGATAACTGCAAAACAATAGAAATTGTTTAAAAAACAGAAAACCATTATAGACCTACACGATATACTAAAGAAAATAATAAGGAAAGTGATGAAGATCAGCGTGAAAGACACCAGCCGAAAAAAGAGGAAATGAACGAAAATGTAAGACAACCGTGCTGCAAATATTCTGGGCTAAGTACAAAATACAAATTGTTTTATAGCAGGATGAATGCCTAGCAATGAATAATTACGAATAAAGAAACAATAAAAAACTATTTAAAAAATATACAGTGTGTGCCACCAGAGAACTCAGCATATGTTCTTTTCACCAGAAATTTCCGAGACAAATTTCAGTCATAAAAATGAGTGAGTCGGCGTTTATGACCATTGTGTAATTTGATAACTGGCGTCCAAGGACTTAAAGGATGGTATACACCTGATACATGGGGCATAATAATCCGGTACCATTTCTCTTTGTTCTTGATGTCCAGGTTGACAAGGAGATAAAAAAAAAAGTTATTTATCAATGAATGGTAGAACGGGCATAATTTTACTTTGGTCTGATGAGGTCATTAGCAGAAAAGTAGTGGAAAGCGTATCATAGTACAAGGATCATGTTCCGAAATAACCAGGATGTTGGGCATGAAAATGACAGCATTTCCACTAATGATTTACATCAAACACGACTAACCATATTACAACGCAAAACGAGAAGCATTCAACATACCCACAAATATAATTGACGACAAACAACTCAGAAGCACTACGGTGGTCGGTGGCGCCAGAGAAACTCACGTGGAAACATTGAAAACATAATAAATAATAATTTGATTGATCGGCAGGAGTGAACAGCCGGCTTTCACATACCGGTTTGTCTTGATATCGTGCACTATATTTTCGTTAATAGTTTTTGATATCTCTATAGAGGCTAGCAAACACAAGCAGCTCCTGGTCTCGACTTATTTAATGCACTGTTAAGAGAAATTAAGTTAAATGGACCGGAGCTAGAGGAAATTAAATATATTGTTCCAGAATACAACGCGCCGCCCAGTCGAGGAAATGAATCCAGAACCTTGTGAGAAAAATTTATAATGTCGACCGTAATACCTAACTGCATTCACATATTAAGAATTCTAGACAGATACAGAGTTGATTTGGGCTCAGTGAATATCAACAAAGAGCATCACAGACGAAAATTAAATGCAAAAGCACTGCGCCATGCATATAATATAATTTCTATAATAAGAGGATTCTGCATTGGACTCAAAGCTACCACATTTGAGGGAGTGGGTTTCATTGATATTACCAACCTCGGACATGACAAGTCGGCTGAATTCAAAATAGGAACGTTAGAACAAAAACCACAGTGCATTTATTCCGACTCTCTAACGATTCTGCAAGATTACTGGTTACAACAAATTTAGAGGAGGCTGAATCGTTATCATAGTCATCATTCACAACACCACACATATTCAATTTTCAATGTTAATATTATCAACAACAACAACAGTATAATTGTCAATAATTTTATTATTGGAGTTGCAGAATCGTGAGGTCTTCAATCAAATTTTAGCAACCTGTGTATTGCGTCTTTCTAGGTACTGGGTACTAAATTCACTAATTCAGAATCAAAATGTCCAGAACACGCGACAGGTACAAACTAGATTTCATGCACAACCGCTACCCGTCGTAGTTATGGTCCTACATCAGTGTTAGAAATAATAAATTTTATTGTCAACGTAGGCAAAACATTAAACGAAGTTATACAGAAACAGGCTAAATAGGAATAAAGCATTTGTTTGTTTTTTTGTTTTATTCCAAGGGGTGATAATATTCATATTAATACATTTTTCAACGTATAGATAAATATAGACAATCAAACACGTACACACACATATTTGTACTTGTGTATATATATAATTTTTGTGCTCGACTGTTATTTTCCCTTGGGAGTTAACAGGTTGTTAAGCAGCCAAGAACAAGAGTGAATTAAAAATCAGGTGAAATCATCGATACTAGAAGTGACGTCGTAGGAGAAAAGATAATGACTAGATATCTGATAAACAGATGAATTTCCATCTGCAACAATTTAACAATGTCGACACAGGAGACCTGCCATACACAACGGTTCCTCACATTTGTCTGCAGCATTATATATATATATATATATATATATATATATATAGCGAGAGATAGATAGATTTATATATTTATGTATATATATACACACAGACAGACACACACACACACACACACACACACATATATGTGCACACGCAAATATCTGCACGTGTAAACATATATATGTATAAATGTTCATATATAATGTGAGTTTGTATGTGCGTGCGTGTGTATGTGTGTAAATACAAACGCACGCACGTACACACGCACACACACACACACACACGCATACACACACACACACACACACCACACACACACATATATATATACATATAGGCGAAGGAATGGCTGTGTGGTAAGTAGCTTGCTTACCAACCACATGGTTCCGGGTTCAGTCCCACTGCGTGGCATCTTGGGCAAGTGCCTTCTACTATAGCCTCGGGCCGACTATGGCCTTTTGAGTGGATTTGGTAGACGGAAACTGAAAGAAGCCTGTCGTATATATATGTATTTGTGTGTATGTTTGTGTGTCTGTGTTTGTCCACCTAGCATTGCTTGACAACCGATGCTGGTGTGTTGACGTCCCCGTCACTTAGCGGTTCGGCAAATGTGACCGATAGTATAAGTACTGGGCTTACAAAGAATGAGTCCCGGGTCGATTTGCTCGACTAAAGGCGGTGCTCCATCATGGCCGCAGTCAAATGACTGAAACAAGTAAAAGAGTAAAAGAGTATATATATATATACACACACACACACACACACATATATATATATATATATATATATATATATATATATATGTGTGTGTGTGTGTGTATATATGTATGTATATGGAGAGTGAACTAGACAGCCTGAAAGACAAACAAATAAACAGACCTGCATACAAATATATGTATATGCCGTCAGCATTAGTCTGGCCTAGTGTGAAATGCAATGGAGTAGAGTCAAATTTTAATATGGTAGATATGTGTATCCACATGAATACTGAGTTCCATATCAGGTAATGTGCACATCACTTACGATGATATATAAATGTTTATTTTTTTATATAGTTTGCAATTCTTACTTTACGATACACATAGATGTATGCATGTGTATATAATATATAACCACGCACATAAATACACACACGTATATATATATATATTATATATATATATATTATATATATATATAATATATATATATATATAGGTGCAGGTGTAACTGTGTGCTAAGACTCCTGTGTCCCTAGCCACATGGTACTGGGTTCAGTTCAACTCCCTGTCACCTTGGGAAAGCACCTTCTAATATAATCTTGGGTCTACCAAAGCCTTTTGAGATTTACTTACGAAAACTAAAAGAAGCCCTTTGTTTAAATATGTATAAATCTATGTGTGTGTCATTTAGACGCCCTCCACCATCGCTTAAAAACATACTGGTTTGTTTATGTCTCCGCATCTTAGTAGTTTCTCATAGAGACCGAAAGAATAAATAACAGCCTTTAAAAAATAGGATGCTAGGGTTGATTTATTCGACGAATCTCATCAAGGCCTGCTCCTCTATTGCCTCAGACTAATAACTGAAATAAGTAAAAACATAAATGTATGTGTATTTAGTGTGCCTATCTGTCAGTTGTCAGCTCGTGTGTATTTGTAAGAATATCAATGAATTTTCAAATACTTGAGTTCAGTTTGTGTTTATTGGTAAACACCATGCCACTAGCAGCTTGATAGACCTACTATATGAGTAACTTATAGGTTTATTCACTTGTATATGTTGAATAAAGCCATGACTATCCAATTTTCATTTCTAAACGTGAGTCATATGATTAAATAATTATATTGCTGGTCAAAATTATATATTGCTGGACTAGTATGTTGGAAAGTTCAAAATGTGGGATAATTTCCAATTCCGGCCTATACTCCGCAAGAAGGAACCAACATCATTATCATCATTGTTCGAACCGTGGTCAAGACAATGGAATTTACCATGCTACGCCAGACTTCACGGTCCATCATAGCATTACGGAGGTCCTGTTGCTGGATACTTGTATCCCTGGAGATTACATCAGGGTAGGAGAGTGTACACCCTCTGGTATTGCGAGTAGATGGCTTCCAGAGGAGAAGAGTAGAAATTGCCGCGTTTTCAGCTCTACAACAATGTCCAGCAAACTAGATTCTCCAACCTTTCACAAGAGATGACACAGGTGGTAGTTTCCCATATATTTGCATTTTGGTTGGATGACGCTTCAACGAGAGATTTTGAACTCTCATAATGAGGCGAGTGTAGGTTCCATCCAACCGCCTCTCAAGTTTCTTTGATAACGTCCAGGTTTCTGAGCCATATAGTAGAATTGGTTCGACCGTGGCTTTGAAGATTTCAAGTTTGAAGTCTCTACTTAGATTTGATGTCATAAGTCTTATGCATGTTATTACAGGCTGACCAGGCCATACCCTTTCTAGTTAGAAAATCTTTTCCAGATGATGATATGAATGACCCAAGATATTTGTAATCAGAAACCATATTTAAGGGCACATTGTTGAGAGTATGGATGATGCAATCACTGTTGGACAGGAACTTGTTTATATATTCAGACAATTTGAGGCTTGTTCGAGAGATTGTAAAAGAGACTGAGCATTGGAGAGAGAATCACTGATAAGAGCGATGTCGTCAGCAAAGTCAGTGTCTATCAAGTATTCAGCTGGGTGTCTGGAACTTCTTCTTGGTTTTATTTCAAAGCCCTTGCCAGAGATGGTATCAACTGACATACGTAGCACAAAGTCAACGACAATGATGAAGACAAATGGGGCGAGTGTGTCTCCCTGCAGTATTCCGGCTTTGATTGAGAAATATGATGTTTCTCCGTCAGGGGTTAAGATGGTTGAAGATGTATCTGTGTAGAGGACCTTGATAGCAGAAATGATTTTGTCTGGAACCATACGCCACGTTTGTTCGATCATAATCTTATTGTTTTGAGTGGAGAGGAATCAGTCTTTCATTTATTTTGCATTTACCCAAGAATAACCACTTTCGGGAGACCCACTGTAGTTAGTAGATATTTGCATCAGGTCACGTGATATCGCCAACTAATTTAATATGCGGTGCTTCTCTGTAAAAAAATGCTACAACATACTGATCCTTTGATGAATGGATAGTATTATATTAAGAAATGTAGGAAGAAGTAAATTAGGCGATGGTAAAGAAGAATAAAAGGGAGAAGGATACGAAGGAAGTGGAAGAAGGCAATTAAAGAATTGGGAACAATATAGTAGGTCATCGCAATTTTAGGTAAGAGCATTTTACGCGGTGGAATCAACCTCGTAGTTGTTGCAAACAATATATTATTCATGCCAAGTGGATAAAAAGTTAATCTACCTCATAGGGTTTTAAACATAGAATTTAAAATCTTACTATATATATATTAATTATTAATTAATTAAATTCTACTAAATATATATTAATTAAATTCTGAGACCCTGTTAATCTGCTATTGAATAGTTTATGGGGTATTCAAGAGCAAAAACCCACAAGAAAACGATAAAGGGAGATGATAAAAATAGTAACAAACTAGCAGAAGAAACAAAAGGAAAACGTCTATATAAAGGTGGGAAGCAATAATATAGAGTGATGCGTTGCACAACATATCAAAGCACAAAATACCAATGGACAACGAATACGAGGGTCAGCTTGCTGCAGCACATGTTGGTTAAGAATATTTTCCCAATCTAATTTCATCCCTACCAAATAAATGTCACATCATTAGAAAGTAATAACAATAATAATATTGATGATGATGATAATGACGACGACGACTATGATTATTATTATGATGATGAGGATGAGGATGAGGATGATGATGATGATAATGATAAAAACAAGAGTAATATTAAAATAATAATCTCAGTGATATAATAATAATACGATAATGAAAATAACATCAATAATAATAATAATAATAATAATAATAAATAATAATAATAATAATAATAATAATAATAATAATAATAATAATAATAATAATAATAATGGATGCCGTTAATGATTGTGTCGGCATGTGGTTACGTTAACTGTGTTTACTAGTTAGTAGATGAAATGAGAGAAGTTTACTGAATTAAGACGAAACGACGGTATTAATTGTCCGGTGTGTTGGAAGACCTGCTGTCTGGACTTCTTTATTAAACTGAAGCCAGGTTACAATAGGACTGATAGGGAGATGAATAGTATTTAATTAACGTCTCCAATCCCACCTCTCTCTTATACATACGTATATACATACATGAATACAGGTACAAAAATAGACACGGATGCACTTATACATGAACACACACTAACATATATATGGGAGTGTATGTGCGTGCATGTATATATATATATATATATATATATATATATATATATATATATATATATATATAAATAATTTTGGAAAACAAATATATATATGTATACATATATATGTATATATAATATATATATTATATATATATATATATATATATATATATATATATATACATATATTTTCCTGTATATATATATATATATATATATATATATATGTATATATAATATATATATACACTATAATAAATACGTATGTATATATATATATATATACATACATACATATACGCACTTATCCACATCTATACAACATATATATGTGTGTGTGTATGTGTATATGTATATATATATGTGACATTTGAAAGTATAAATACACATATATAGATGTGTATGTATGTGTGTATATATAATGATTCAAGGTTTGTAGGAAATGTAATTGAATTTGATGCAGACAGATTGAGAACCACGTGTTCGCACATGTCTACAACAATGCGTGCCTAATCAAATACACACGTTTATATATACATGCATACATGCATGCATATATACATATATACATACATGCATGTATACATGCATATATATACACACATATAAATATATATATATAGAAATACATACATGAATACATATATGCATACGTATATACATACATCCATATACACATATATACATATACATAATACATACTTACATGTATATATATTTATGTATATATATGTATATATATATATATTCATAAATATGATTTTATCAACTGATTTAAAGAAGAATTTTACGAGTGAGAGAATTGAGGTCAACGCTATGATATTATTATAGGAGAATATTTGACAATCGACCATGTGAAGGATATAGTTCTAGAGTTTATATCTTATCGCTGCACTTCAAATACGATAGCTACATGTAAGTTCAGATGAGTGGTTCAAATGTTTCCTTGGTGGCCGAAAATATGTCGATATTGAAGAAGTTCTGTGAAACCTGCAACCAGCGGAAATGAGAAAAACATCGCAGATATGCGTACACCAATGAGAGGCAATTGTCGAATCACCATCTGTGAAATATCAGAGGATGTGCAGATTAATTACCGTTCAGTTCAGTCCATTATCACCGGTGATTTGGGTATGGGACACGTATAGGCCTAGCTGACCAAAAAGACACTCGGGTTTAAGTTACACAAAACCTCCTTGATTGTGTAGATACTGACGAAAAAGCTTTTGACGACATTGTGCAGGCCTCTGCGTATGTATCGCCAAGGTTTTGGCAAAATTTGATGTAGATTATCTGCTAAACTTTCTCTGTCGTAATCAGTGCTATGATCACCTCTCTTACAAGCACTGCTGTAAACAACTGTAGAGAACTAGAACGTTAAAATTCAGTGCGCATATCCTGCAGAGTTCAAGGTCAAGCAGCTTTACCCTGCGTGCTTTATTGTCGTTGCTATGGCAACAGTCCTGATACTTACTGATCAGACCACGTGTATATATATATATATATATATATATATATATAGATAGATAGATAGATATATTATTTTTTAGAGAATAGAGATTCCGGCAGAACAGAGGTTCAAATTATTCTCAATGAAGAAATATATTTTAATTTAGAAATAGCAGACCCCTACATATATATATATGAGGTATGTATGTATATATATATATATATATATATGAAAGAAGGTTTGAAAATGCAATTTTAAAATATGTATATTCACTTGACCGGTTTCACATTTTTAGGAAAAAAAGTCAAATGTAACATGTAAAAGCTTTGTTCTGTTAGGTACTGGTTGGCACAAAATATTATAATACATATATACATTCTTTGATAATAAGAAGAACATGTTAAAAACAGTTTACAAGGAAAAATCTTGGGAAAATATTTAAAAGTTCATTAAAATATTAGGCACAAATAATTACAATACATATATACATTCTTTGATAATAATAAGAAAATTTGAAAAACAGTTTACAGAAAAAAACTTGAGAGATTATTAAAAAGTTCATAAAAAATATGTTTCTGTAATATTTGTTAGGGTGTTGTGTGTGCGCTAGTGTGTGTATGTATTTGTTCGCATATGTGTATGTGTGCGTCTGTGGGTTCGTGTGCATGCTTGTGTATTTTTTGTGTTGTGTATGTGTAGGTGAGTATGTGTGTACACCCTAACAAATATTAACCACACACACACACAAACGTGCACACATATACACACACACCATCCTACCAAATATTAAACACACAGAGACACATTTACATTCACCGCAATAAACCCTGGGACCAATCAAAAACGGCCACCACACACAAACACAAGCCCACAGAGAGAGACATACACTCACACCATTCTGACCTCTAAAGACCGATCCCCAAAACCACTGAACCTTGAAAACACAAAAACTTCTTTTCAATTCCACATTACTCTTCCTTCTCCCCACCCAAACACACCTCCTAAAATGTCCCTTGAAATAGAAAATAGTTTTTTACGCTAAAATGGTGAAACAGGTCAGTTCATCCCAAATTCTTAGTAAACTAAATATATCTCCTTCTGTGTGTATATATATATATATACTACCAAAATATGACCTTTTTGAACTTATAATTTTCTGTGTGTATATATAGATATTTCCAAACAAACATGATTTCTAATGAAATCTTTATATTTTTTATGACCTTTTTAATAATCTCTCAAGATTTTTTCCTGTAAACTGTTTTTAGCATTTTCTTATTATTATCAAATATGTATATATGTATTGTAATGTTTTGTGCCTAATATTTTAATGAACTTTTAAATATTTTCCCAAGATTTTTCCTTGTAAACTGTTTTTAACATGTTCTTATTATTATCAAAGAATGTATATATGTATTACAATATTATGTGACAACCAGTACCTAACACAACAAAGCTTTTACATGTTACTTTTCACAATCTTTTTCTAAAAAAGTGAAAGCGGTCAAGTGAATAAACCTTTTAAAATTGCATTTTCAAACCTTCTTTCTTATATAATTCCATTCGTGCGGTACCTTACAACTTCACTTTGTAATATATGTATATATATATATATATGTATGTATGTATGTATGTATGTATGTATGTATGTATGTTTGTATGTATGTATGTATATATATATATGTATATATCTTAGTATGTCAACAAATTTAAGACCATCACCGGAATTTGAGCACTCGTATTAGACATTTTGTTTTTACAGGCATGAGTTTCCTTAGATTTAATTCCCCTTTTGCTCACTATCTATACTTGTAGTGCCCTGCAACGGAGGTAAATTCTAGTTCGTTTCTATTTCAGATATTATCTAGGCAGAATGAATTACGTTGGCTAACATAACGTCGACTGTAACTTCCGTTATTGATTTCGTACAAGTGATGGCAAATGCTGGAATCATTTCCGTCAATAACCTGCTTGGGTTTTGAAATACAATCTGTCACGGATTAATACACTTTCAAGTTTGAAGGTATCAGTGCCTCTCCCCCTTTCTCTTTCTCTTCTTCTTCCTGTCTCTCTCTCTCTCTGTATATATATATATATAATATATATATATATATATATATATATATATATATATATATATATATATATATATATCTACCGATCTATCTGTCTGTCTGTGTATTTCTGTGACTGTCTGTCAGTTTCTCTACATATTTACCGATGTATATCATCTTAACATAAAAACATACAAATCTTGTAATTACAGCTACCAGGGTTTCCTGGTCGAAATATTAATGTATTGCGCCATTTATCACGCTGAAAACATTTACATTTACTTACTCTTCAAAATCTATTGAAACGACTTTCTAACTTTAGGGTAGAAATGATAGGTCTACTGGAAATTCCTCCGGTGACTTCGTACTATAACTCTCTAATATATAAATTTGATGATATTTGTTTCGTTTGTATATTTTTACGGTAAAATACATATGTGCTGGTGTGAATTATTCTCCAATGGAAGGAAAGTGCAATGGTCCCATTTGGGAATTTTGATTGGCGGTGTCCTGGAGTCGTAGAAGGAAAATTTAAATCTAGATGTAACAACCATCTTTCCAATTTTAGCTGCCGTGATATGAGGTATTCAAAAACCCTTTTGGCGTCATCTTAGTCTAGGTGAAACATGAGTTAGCTAGGTGTCAGCAATGGTGCAAAGGTTGTAGATATAGAGATATGGTGCATATGATTTTAAAGACGAAGGGACTAATTTCGAAATCAAATGGAAAATCTTCTATAAATCAAGGATTTCTAAAGTGTCTAGAAATGTTCAGTGTGTTCTCTTGAAACACTGTGTCCATAAAAAAAATTTGTGATCCTCCAACGAATACATAAATTTGAGAAAGGAGATTTTTCAGTATGTCCGCATTTCAGGAAGTACATCTTGTCGTAATTCAAAAGTAGACCATCGGATACTTAGTAAACCATTAACATCTGGTTTACGTCTGCTGAACATCTAACTATTTTAACACTGTTTATCTCCTTTCTGTTTTACTGTTTTGTCTTCATTACATGCATCTCTTGTTTTAAACGTTTTTTGCTCAAAGGACAACTGACAAGCGGTTTTGTTTTAGCTTGATAAATGACACAATGAATTATTATTTCGATCAGGAAAACTTGGGTAGCTGTAATTACAAGATTTGTGATTTTTTTTCAATTTTAAGTTTATCTTTACTCTCGTAGGTAATCGAATTGTTTTGTATTTGTTGAAGCATTACCACATAATTTAACTCTCTCTCTCTCTCTCTCTCTCTCTCTATATATATATATATATATATATATAGAGAGAGAGAGAGAGAGAGAGAGAGAGAGAGAGAAAGAGAGAGATAAATTATGGGGTAATGATGTGGCCAATCAAAATTCACAAATGGGACCATCGTGTTTTCCACGTGAACAATTCACTTTAACACGAATCAAGTCACCGGAAGAATTTCCAGATATTTAGAAAAACACAGCGGGGAAAGGTATAATTTCTACTCTAAATTTAGGAAGTCTTTTCAATAAATTTTCAAGAGGAAAAAGGAATTGACAGAAATTATATTGGATTGTGTATACAAAGGCTTCAACTTAAACGCCCACGTCACACCAGAACAAATATATTTTAGAACTTAACTGAACATTACACATCTTAAATACTATTTTCCTGTGTGGAAATGCTTATAAACAAAGTAAATGGAACGTCAATGGGTTCCCCTCTAGAACCCGCGTTGTCAGCATAAAGTTGCACCCATATTGTCAACACCTTTTGCTATTTCAGTGGTAGCTTGTCCAGCTCGGAACATTAAAAACCTGGCAATGTAGAGTCAATAAAATCTTGGAAGGCCTGTCTTGCAGTATCGTCGGAATTAAATTGTCATCCTATCAAAAAGTTATCCAGATTCTGGAAGAAGTGGTAGTCAGTGGAGGCAAGATCAGGAGATCTTGCCCTGCAGTTTCGCCAATGTCATTTTTGCTATGTGTGGTCTGGCGTTGTCTTGCAATACGAGTGGATCTGTTGACTAATCTAGGCAGTTTTTTGTAAGTTACTGCATCATTTGGCCCCGGTCGTTGTAGTATACTTCGGCCGTGATTGATGAACCAGGTTTAATGAAATCATAAGGATCACACCTGCGCCAGACCACCAAACACAAACCATCAGTTACTTTTGATGAATTTTGCTTTTTGGACTGTGTTTTGGTGGCTCCCGTTTGTCCAGCAATTGTGCTGAACGTTTACGGCTGTTGTACTGGATTCATTTCTCATCACATGTTACAATTCGATTCAAAAATGATTCATTTTTGAGACGTGAAAGTAGCATAATGCAGGCTTCCAAACGTTGCTGTTTCTGACTACCATTGAATTCGTGTGGAACCCACTTATCAAAAATTTTCACTTTAGTGATTTAAACTAGATGAGTCAATATTGTTTACTTGCCAACACCAAACAACAACGATAATTCACTGGTACTGTGGATGGATCTGACTCGACTGTGGCTTTCAGTTCTCCACCTTTCTTTCTGGTCGACCGCGTTGCTCATTTGTGACGTCAAAGTTACCAGAACGAAATTTTGCAAAACAATTTAATACTTTCTGCTGAAATAGTCCATTAATGTTCCGAGTTGTCTGTTATGCTGTATTTCCAAGAAAGGTCTCATATTTCAAAACTGTTTGAATTTCCGACTTATTTATCTCTAAACAAAAACAGCAAAAAACGATATATAAATACTTCATAAAGCTCAAAATGAGTTAGAATAAAGAAATAGATGTGTCAACTTTCTAACAAAGAAGATTGTTAATATATAATAATGGCGCAAAATGAGCATCTGTCAAAGTTTACCATATACCTTACTACAAAATTCATACTTGATGACCTAATAATATATTGCAAAACCAATAAGATGAAATCCCTACTTACGAATAAAAAATCACAGGCATTTAAGTCCAAGACGAAGCATACGAGAGTCGGTTGAAATGTTCATAGACTTATCTAGATACTGTCATACAATGTGACCAAGTGACACTTATTTCTGAACATTGTCCCATTTGTGTTTCAGACAGTTCTTCCGTCGTTCTTGAGGTGCTTAGATGCCTTTGGGGAAAAAGGCTTCATCCTGTTGGTAAACAAAAGCCCTCATCAACAGCAGATATGACGCCATCATCACTGCGATACTTGTTCTAACTCAAGTGTTCCTTCATGCAGATGATAGTCATATTAGGAAGGATGATCAACCATGTCAAATCTATAGTTACGCTCAACAAACATTGAAACCAAGAACTTGTTTAGTAGAGCAGTGTCCTGAAGAAAAAAAAACCCTTTGTCCAGTTTGTTCTCGATAGCCTTTCGTAAGTGCTTCTGCAAATTGGTATAGTACTCTCCGTTGATGGTGTGGCCCTATTGAAGATTGTCAATTCATATCATGCTATTTGCATCCCCAAACATTATTGCCATCATCACCTTTGCAGATGAAATGTTGATGAGCAGTTGATGAAATGTTTGTGCAGTTGATGAAAGGTGTTTTCACTGCATACATTATCTCTTCGTCTCTGACTCAAAGTGACGAAACTTACACATATCCTGAATTAGGAAACGTTTAAGGAAACCAGCTGAATCTGCCCAAAAGAATGTCAGATTTTTCCCAGTAGTTATCAGGCTGGAACGCTTTTGATTATATATCAAAAGATGTGGCACCCACCGAACAGAAACCTTCATGTCAAGTTCATTGAGCAGAATGTTCTCAAATCTCTCACAGGATATGCTGTTAGAATTTACTATTTGATTAATATTCGATATCCAGTCATCCATTATTACATGGTGAACATGATCAGTATTTTCCTCGGTAGTGATAGTTGCAGGGCCTTTCAGAATTTGGGTCTTCTTCAAGATTATCCGTTTCCCCCCGAAAATGAGCTGCCCACTTTTGCACTGTTGATAAAGCTAGAAACTCATTCCATAATGTAGCAACCATGTCAGCCCGAATGTTTTTGGAGGATAAAGCCTTTTTCTCTAAGTACCTGATATCAGCATGATACCAAATTTTTTCCATTTTCGAAGAAGTCGCTGCCAGTCACTTTTGAAGTATTCTTTGAACAGTCATGTGCATTTACATGGATAGACACAATGCAGCTATTTGTAAGAGAATTGAAATGAATGCATGATGAAAGATTTCACAACTCTGGCATCTCTCCTTCATAGTCAGTCAATGAACTTTTCAGTCCACCCTCGTACAGTGAGCAAAATAACACGAAAGTTGCATTTTGCGCAACTTCACCCATAACATAAAAAATATACAAGTACACGACACCTTCGTCGGCTCACTGCGCATTTAGAAGGAGCAATTACAAAACACTACTCCAAATGCTATTGAACGAAGCTAGATAGGAATGCAAACACTGAAAATACTTCTATATATTATTGAATAATCCTCAGAAAAACAAATACTGATGATGGAATCAAAACTGATACTGTAGCGCAAGGCTGCAACACACTCAAACATGCACTCAAATACATAGACAAAATTGGAATTCTGACGAAGTAAAAATGCAAACAATATAATAATAAAGTTTTAATGTGAAAAGATGTATAAATATAAGACACGCATTAAAAATGTAAGGCAGTACAGAAACAACTCGACATGTAGAATGTAGAGCTGAGACAAAATGAAAAAGTTGATATTAAAAATGTAGTGATGAATTCGAGCGAATAAGTGTTTCAAAGCGAAATATAAGGGTCGTATACGTACGCACAAGAAAGCGTTAACATAGAAAAAAGATTAAATAGTGACATCGTCATGTTTTCAATATAACATAGTTAAAAGAAAAGATTTACTTCGTGTACAAAAATTACAAACACATATATGTATATATATATGTGTGCGTGTGTGTATGTATGTGTGTGTATGTGTTTGTGCGTATGTATGTCTAAGGGTTCAGGGAAATTATATCTATTTTATTGACACTAAATATAACAGCGTTTGAGATTTCAATTCTCTACTTTCATAAAGTTTCAGTGTAAGTCTGAGTGAAAGTGTATATGTGTGTGTGTGGGCGTGTGTGTGTGTGCTTTTCTTTGTGTGTCATCTTTTGCGTGTGTCTATTTTTTCCTGTAAATCCGTTGTTGTAAATCTCATTGTCTTTAATGGTGTTGTTATTGTCATTTATGTTGTTGTTGTTACTGCTGTTGCTGTTGTGGTTTTCGTTTTCTTTTTTCATCATTTCCTTCTTCTTCTTCTTCTCTTCTTCTTCTTCTTCTCTTCTTCTTCTCTTGTTGTTATTGTTTTTGTCGTCGTTGTTGTTGTTTTGGCTGTGCCGTCGTGGTATTGTTGCAGTAACACAGAGATAAGGTAATCTGCCAAAGAAATCTGATAGGAAATCTAATCAGAACTTGAAAAAGAAATTAATTCATCAGTGTAAATATCAATAATAATAATAATAATAATAATAATGATAATTGTATCTTACTTTAACGTCAAATTCTAACTGTGATGATGATAATAATGATGATGGTGAAAATGATGGTGAGAAGGGAGAACATAGAAATGATGATGGTAATATCAAAAGGAACATGGTACTCATAATATTGGTAAGGGAGATAGAGATGACAATGAAGATGAAGTTGATGATAATGATAATGATGATAAGGATGAAGGTGATGATGATGATGATGATGATGATAAGGATCATCATGACCATCGTCATTAATACGATGAAAGGGGGGGGGATAAATATGATGACGTTGTAACATATAATTGATATATTGATGAAAGCAATCCGAAAGAATTTGTTTGAAGTCTAGGTTTTCTTGGTAGATAAAATAAAGAAAAGGACAATACAAGAAGAAAATATTCATAAGAAGCCTAATACAAAACGGATTTCCCAAATATGCTGAATACTCAGATAGCTTCAGTCTCATATACAGTGAAACACGAGAAAGCTAGGTGGCAGCAATAGTGCAAAGGTTGTAGATATAGAGATATGGGGCATATGATTTTAAAGGCTTATAGGAAATACATTGACAGACCCAAGACAAAAATATCATCAACATGGTAATTTTCGTTTTAGCTTCCACATTTCCAAGCTTGCCTGAGTCGCACAGAATCTCCTGAGGTGGATTTTCGACGGCCAGCTGTCCTTCCGTTGTCTATCCTTGCATGATTCATAGTAAAGAAATATTCCTCCATGACAAGAAATGTTTCCACTGAATATTGGAGACGAAGTTCATGGCTCGCATAATGGCGACACTTATTTATAACTATCATGCTACGTTAAGATAAATATATAGTAACGCACACACATACACACATACACATACATAAAATATAACTTCCTTTGAACTTTTATCTGTTGCATGTTTCAGTCAATTGACAGCGGATATACTGCTGCACCACCTTGAAAGGTTTTAGTCGAACAAATCGACTCCATGACTTGGTTTTAAGCCTACTACTTATTCGATCAGTAAATTTTCACTAACCACTAAGTTACCGGAACGTAAGCATACCAACATGAGTTGTCAATTGGTGAGGGGGGAGGTAAAAAACTGACGCAGAGTGAGACACACACATGGATACATACATACATACAAATATATATATATATATATGTATATATATATATGTATATATATATATATATGTATATATATATATATATGTATATATGTATATATATAAATGTATATATATATATATGTATATATATATATATATATATATATATATATATATATATATATATATATTATATATATATATAAATTGTTATCGCCATATTAATATGGCAGTCTTATAGATATAAGACTAAAGCTGTCGCTGATTAGCTCCATGAGGCCATCGCCTTAAGCTAGCTATTTGACACACAAACTGCGTCAAATACCTAGCTTAAGGCGATGGCCTCATGGAGCTAATCAGAGACAGCTTTAGCCTTATATCTATAAGACTGCCATATTAATATGGCGATAACAATTAATTTCCAGTAACGCTGCCGTAATCTCTTTTAGAGAGACTTAGTAATTTTAATATTTCTATTATATATATATATATATATTATATATAAGGGCTTAGTAAAATAAATTACTTTGCCACATACTGAACTCATTAGAAATAGCAGCTAAAGAAATTTCTTCAACTATTTCTAATACTTAAAGAAGATCTCTCTCAGATAGTGTTTGCCTAAACCAACTCACAAAAGTATGGGGGAAAAAAACATTAAAAAATGAAGTGCAAAGGTTATTTGAGAACGTACGTTTCTAGATTAGTCAATTCGACATTTCTTTCGTCAGCTCAGAATTCCTTGAATCGGATTTGGGAACACTGAAAGTCGGGAGCATACCCTTTCGGCTTCTAATCACCTCTATAATTCTGCTCGAACTAAAAGTGCTATCAAATTCGAATATGCAAGCGAAGAATCTGCTCTCCCCTTTCCACCAGCGTGGGTTATAAAATTGACAAACACCATGTATTAACGGTGAAAACCGCAGCATTTAACAGAGAGAGATGAATTATAATTTCAACAATTGAGGGTAAAATTAATTAATTATTAATCAATTTCACCAAGTATTCAGTATGTAAAGGGACCATTTTAGGCGAATTCAAATATTACATTATATATAAGGGCTTAGTAAAATAAATTACTTTGCCACATACTGAACTCATTAGAAATAGCAGCTAAAGAAATTTCTTCAGCTATTTCTAATACTTAAAGAAGATCTCTCTCAGAATATACATACTGAATACTTGGTAAAATTGATTAATAATTAATTAATTTTACCCTCAATGTTGAAATTTAATCATCTCTCTCTGTTAAATGCTGCGGTTTTCACCGTTAATACATGGTGTTTGTCAATTTAACCCACGCTGGTGGAAAGGGGGAGAGCAGAAATTCTTCGCTTGCATATTCGAATTTGATAGCACTTTTAGTTCGAGCAGAATTATAGAGGTGATTAGAAGCCGAAAGGGTATGCTCCCGACTTTCAGTGTTCCCAAATCCGATTCAAGGAATTCTGAGCTGACGAAAGACATGTCGAATTGACTAATCTAGAAACGTACGTCTCAAATAACCTTTGCACTTGATTTTTTAATGTTTTTTTCCCCCATACTTTTGTGAGTTGGTTTAGGCAAACACTATCTGAGAGAGATCTTCTTTAAGTATTAGAAATAGCTGAAGAAATTTCTTTAGCTGCTATTTCTAATGAGTTCAGTATGTGGCAAAGTAATTTATTTTACTAAGCCCTTATATATAATGTAATATTTTGAATTCGCCTAAAATGGTCCCTTTAGATACTGAATACTTGGTGAAATTGATTAATAATTAATCAATTTTACCCTCAATTGTTGAAATATATATATATATATATATATATATATGTAAACTTAGATAAACTTAGATATGTTTCGACCAAAGATTGGCCCAGGCCATGTCTAACTTAATAGCACCACCTGATAGGATTATTTAAATCCTGTTTAAGTCAAGTTTTGCTTATGGTCCATTCAAGTAGTGAGTTTTTGTTGGGTGAGTTGTATCCAATTATGGGTGGCTTATCTGGTATTGCTTGAAGGAATCTATCCAGACTCCGTTTAAAGTTGATGGGATCCTTTTCCTCTTTGATCCCTTTCGGGACAATGTTAAATAGGGCAGGGCCTGTTGAGGAAAAGAAATTATATTGCAGTGTACATGTATGCTGTGATCTGGAATTTGGCAGGGGACGAATGGCCCGTGGTCCCAGTCTTGGATGAACCTTGAAGCTAATGTACAGGTCGTTTGGGCAAAGTTGGCGGTATATTCTCCACATCGTACAAATGATGTACCGCTCACGGCGACGCTGGAGAGAGTAGAGTTTCAAGGCTTTAAGGCGATCGCAATAATCGAGAGCAGCCATGCCTTCAATTCGTTTAGTGAGTGCCCTCTGGGGTGATTCAATCCTTGAGATGTTTTGTCTTGTATGGGGAGACCACAGTGGGCAGCAGTATTCGAGGTGTGGGCGTACAAAGGAGGAGAAAAGTGGTAAGATGACACCGTGTTCTCTAAACCTGAAAGTTCTTAAGATCCTGGAACTCATCCTACGAGCTATATCGACCTTCTTGTTGATGTGTGCACTCCAACTGAGATAGTCATCAACAATTACACCCAGGTCTCTGATATTGTTAGAGGCTGTGAGCGGTTCCCCTGAAGGAAGAGAGTATAGCTGTTTTAGTGAGGAATTTCTTCCAAAATGCATCAGCTCAAATTTTCCCTCGTTCAGTTGCATTTTGTTTCTGTCTGCCCATTGACTCACAGCATATAGATAAGACTGGAGTTGAGTTCGGTCTGCTTCTTCATTCACGATCTGCTGGAGCTTAGTGTCATCAGCAAATATTTTCACTTTGCAGTAATGTACGACACTGGAAAGTTCATTTATGTAAATTATGAAAAGTAGCAGACCCAAGACAGTCCCCTGGGGGACACCGCTGGTGACTTTTGCTGGGCTTGAGTGGACTCCATCAACTACAACATGTTGTGTTCTATTCGCCAGGAAATACTTAATCCAGTGTAGAACTTTTCCATGGATTCCAACATTTGCCAATTTTGAGAGTAGGATATTATTGTCTACTCTGTCGAACGCTTTACTGAAGTCAAGATATATGACATCAGAGTTCAAACCTGTTCCCAAGGCTTTGAGTACATCTTCCATGTGGTGTAAGAGCTGTCTTAGACAGTCCCTGCCACAGCGAAAGCCATGCTGATTTGCATTTAGGAGTTTGTGGGTCTCCAGGAAGTCAGCTATCCTTGATCTTAACACTCTTTCAAACACTTTAATGATGAAGGAGGTGAGTGAAATTGGGCGATAGTTGACTGCGAGGGATCTGTTTCCCTGTTTGAAAACCGGGATCACTGACTGGGATAGAAACTGTTTTGGTATAAACCTGCGTCTAACGAATTTCTGCAGAGGTTGGTCAGAGGGACTGCAAGTTGGTGTCTACATTCCTTCAGGAGACTAGCGTGGAATCTGTCAGGACCTACAGCAGAGTAGTATTTGACCTCATTTATTGCTGCTATGATGTCAGTGTCAGTGAAGGTTATGTCTGAGATTTGATGTTGGGAGTCAACTTCGTTCGCTTCTCTTACGTTAATATCAGTGGGAACACTAAACACAGAGCAGTATTGTTTCTGCAGTCTTTCTGCCATTTCTTTAGCATCGTGTTGGGGAATGCCGTTATCATCAATCAATGGCCCAATGGGTGAGACAGTGGTTCTATGCTTATTTGCATAAGAATAGAACACTTTCGGGTTCTGTTTGATGTTTTTGATTACCCACTGTTCCTCCACAGCTCTTTGATTTTCAATGGAGGTTTTCATGTCGGTCTGCAGATGAAGTTTTTCCAGCTCTAGCCTTTTCATTGTTGTTGAATGTGGATGTTGTATGTGGGAAATTTTAATTGGTTGATTTTTTTGTTGAGTCTTTTGATGCGCCTGATGAGTGTTTGTTTTCTTTTTAGGGAGCCGGTTTCTGTTTGTGTTAGAAGATTTCGTGGGAGCGTGTATAGAGCATGTATAGGTGACAATGTTTTCAAAGTGCTGCCATGCGGTCTCAATATGGGTGGAATTGAGAGTAAAAGACCAGTCGATGAAAGACAGATCCTTTCTGATTGCTCCCCAGTCCGCGTTGTGGAAGTTTATGTTGTCAAATAAGTGCCATGGAGTGGGATTGGCTGGTTTGGTTTTTATATGTCGGGAATTAAAATTGCAGAGTACCATGTCGTGGTCTGAGAGGAGGGTTTTTTCAACTGAAATACTGTGAACAAAGCTAGAGTGATTGTTCAATACCAGATCCAAGATAGTTTTATTCTGTCTCGCTGGTTCGAGCACTAGCTGAGTCAGGAAGTATTCATCCATTAGATTAAAGAGCAGTTCTGCTGCTGCTCTATCTGATGTAGAGCATTTGCCTAACTTCAGAGTATTTGTGGGCCAGTTAACATGAGGGAGGTTAAAATCACCCACCACTAGTATGTTTCCGGAGTTGTACTTCCGAAGGAAGGACTTGACTTTGTAAAGGCACTCTTCAAAGCACTTTAGAGGTGCTTGGGGAGGCCTGTAAAGACCAACAATGATTATGTCCTTGGCCTTGTTGAATAGTGATACAGATTCACAATAGCCATTGGAAAATATGTCCTTGGCATCAAGTGAAAAGGAGTCATGGATAAAGATGGCTGTCCCTCCCTTATTTCGGTCAGTGCGATCCGCACGTACAATGGTGAACTCTTTTATTTTCACCTCGGCGTCCATATGGGTGTTGTTCAGGTGAGTCTCGGTAAGGATAAAGAAAGGGAAGCAATGTGCCGTTTCGGCAAACCAACTTTCTATATATGGGATCTTTCATTTTTGGGCAATAATTGATGGGTTGATGCCACGTACATTTAACAGGAATGTCGAGGTAAGGGAAGTTTGATGTTTGCATTGTTCTAAGTTATGTTTTATGTTGTTCAGTGGTAACAATGTGGGTAGTTCTTGTATGGAGCTGTGTGTGTATGATGATTTTGTTGTTGGTAGTGGGTGTGTGGTCCTTGTGATTTGCATAGGTGGTTGCTGAAATCTCGTTGGATCTCCTGGCTTAGGTCGGCCTTCATATTTTTTAGGCAAAGATGTTGAGGCGAGAGTGGATGGTTTTAATTGTTTTGGTGTTTTGCTTATTTGTTTGCTTTTTAATGGCATGTGCAGTAGGGTGATAGTGGTGGATGGTGGTGGGTGATAGCTCTGATGGTTTTTCCAGTTCTTTTGCTAGATTCATTATGGCTAAAAAAGAGGAAGAAGTTTCCTGTCTAGGGAACTGTAAGTTACTGTGGTTGTGGTTATTTTTATATGAGTGGTTATTTCTATATGAGTCGTAGGTTTTATTGCTTTTATTTTTATTTTTATTTATATTGTCATTTGTCCGACGAGTCCCCGGGAGATGGGTAAAGGGGCAATCCCTGTGCAAACACAATCTGTCTCGCTGGGAATAGCGGCAGATTTGGGGATGCCTTGTTTGAGATATTGGTGGTTGTGACGATGTTGTAGTAGAGTATGTATTATGGTGGTGGCTGTTGTAGTTTGTGGGGATAAGCGTTTTGTTCCAGGTAAATGGGTGAATTTGCAGTCTCTAAGAGTGCATAATCTATGGCGAAGAGAATATCGGCAAATGATGGGGTTTCGAGTGGGTGAGTAGGTGTGTGTGTGAGTTGTGAGAGGTGTAGATGATAATTTGTTTGGGTTTTGGCGACCTTATATATATATATATATATATATATATATATATATATATATATATATATATATATATATATATATATATATATACGACAGATTTCTTTCTGCTTCCGTCGTCTACAGGATCCACACACAACACGTTGGTCTGTCCGAGGATATAGCAGAAAATATTTGCCCAAGATACCACTCAGTAGGACAGAGCCCGGAACCGTGTGGTTGCGAATAAAGCTTCTTACCACTCAGACACGCTTGCACCTTATATAACAAGAAAGTAACATGAATTTAGATTACAGTATCATGACACGAATCATTTGATTACAGCAGGTCACGATACGTTGTCTTCCAAAACTATGTATTTTCATTGAGATATATGCGCTGGCTCCTACGTCGTTGAGACAATATATCAACACATCGATGCAAAATTCTCTAAGAAGTCATGTAAAACGGCAACAAATCCGGTGCATGGTAACTTGGTTATAGTTATGTGTCTCTACAGACAGAAACGAAATTAAGGCAAGTGGCCCATGGATAATCATTAAGGATTTAAGTCAAAATCTGTCAGTTATAACAGATATACAGATATATACATCACTTTTGACCAAAACACTTCTACGAAGGTGATGAATTATATATCAAATACAAGACTGTTGAAAGTTATATAAACATAACTCGAGATGAAAAAAAAAAGAAACGTGCTTACAACATAAAACATTGAGAGCAGACAAATACGCACTTAGTACTTGAAGCTGAATGCTAAAGTCATAGTAACGCGAGAAACAACAAATAGAATCCAGCGGCACTGAGAGGACATGACGCGGCAAAACAGATTTCTACAGGGCTAAAATTAAATTCTGAATACCGCATGAGAAAAAAAGAGAATAACACTCTAGTGTAGAAA
>NC_043008.1:71522092-71562092 GCF_006345805.1 Octopus sinensis | reverse complement strand
TATAAATATATATATATATATATATTTGTGTGTGTGTGTGTGCGTGCGTGTGTGTGTGTATATGTATGTGTGTATGTATTTATATACATATATAGCATGGATACATACACATATATTTATATGCTCTCTCTCTCTCTCTCCCTATATATATATATATGCATACACACACTCACACATACATATATATATGCATATATTTATATAATGTACATACATTCATGTAACATGTAATATATATGACTCCATTCTATATATGCATGCAAGCGAGTTATGTTTTTTTTCCATAAATTGATATTTTACTTCAAGTAGAAATCACCAGTTCAAAGAGAATGAAATAATTTATAGTTTCAATGTTACTTAACAGCCTTCATTTCTTCCAACTTACTTTGCCTACAGTTTGTTTCCGTTTTATTTGTTGTCGCTGTTGTTCTTGTTTTTGCTTTAACTGTTCCTCTAATTGTTGTTCTTGTTCTTGCTGATCGTACATATATTCTTTTATTTTTCTTTGGCTATGGTGTTTAGTAATTTCTCATGTATTTTCCCCTTCTTTCTGCTCTCCACCTGACAATTTCTTCAAGTATTTTCCATTCATTTCTGTCCTCTCACTGTAATACTTCGACAGAACAGAATTTCATAAGAAACGACGAGGCTAAAAAATAACCAGCAAACAGCAAAGCCTTAATAAAACTTTTAAAAATAAAACAGAAAAAATCCTTTTAATTAAGCTATTGAAAGTAATTTTCTTTGCTCGTTATTTTATTACATGAATACAAAGGTAGATCTGTAAATGTTCTTCAGATCCTGAGCTAACGAAGCTATACAGGTGTAGTTTCAATTCTATGTCGGAATACATTCAGTTTGCATCGTCACTAATCCTGGGGTGTAAGAGGGTATCTGTAGTGAAATCTGTGGGGGATATATTGGATGTATTTTGATTCTTTATTCTCTGACCTCAGATCAATTTTAATTGGTCCCCGAATGAAAATATGTAAGACTAATATAAACGGACAATGCAGCCTTCTAAAACTCGTGTCTTTCATGATTAGGGTAATTTAAAAGAAATGGTGGTAGAATCTTTCTATTCTATTGCTTTATGTTAAAACTTGGTGCTGTCAATACCCATAGCTAAACCTAAATTCCGTGTTTTCTTTCTATAATTATCCACTGTCTGTAGTTCATGACCTCCATTTGGTTCTGCCTTACTAAATATAAAATGGAGTTTTCATAAGCCTTCCATATAATAATGTATATAATGTAATGCAATATATATGCTATATGATATATAGCACTTATTCTGTCCCGAGAATTTTACTAATGGCTTATGATTAAGACACAAGGGCAGAAAATTTAAGAGAAGTTTAACTGTAGTCATCAATCTCACTATTTCACTGGTACTTATTTTTGACCATGAAAGGGTAAGTGGCAAATGCTCCTTCGACGGGATTTCAATTTAGACATTTCAGGAACCAGAACAAATATAATGAGTTTTAAAACGATGTTTTAAACTGTCATGATGATAGGTGTTTCTGGTCATTCATAATTTTTCTACAAAGTCACAAATGCTAAGTAATACAGCTGAATTATATCCCCATTATAAAGAAAGGACATTTTTATCGACTTTCAAGTACCATTCTAAAATATAATGTAAAATGAAAAACGAAAGTGGATAATTCATTAGACTAATTAATTTAGTACATAGCTAATGACATAAACCATATGTTATAATATTTGTCATGATAGGCTTAGGTTGAAGTCGAGGAATCAGTTTCATAGATAGGTGTGGGGTAAAAAAGAAAAAGAAGACTACAACCATGGTAGATTTTATAAAATTCAGGAAATAGTTTCATGACCCAAGTGGAGTCCATAAATATGATGGCCTTTGTGCAGCATATAAAGGAAATATGCCAAATAGTTACAAACAGCTTTTACACGGTGAAACTAAAACTAGGAGCCTATAAACCTACAACTCATTTCTTTCATGAAAAAGATACTTTGTAAGCAAGGAGTAAAACAGTTTTTAGGGATTCCTAGAACAAATCAGTTTCAATTTTGTACACAAGAACTTATGAAAACATGATCCTTCTGTCAGGTGTATGTTTACAAGCAAGAGATCTGGTGAACTGTCATAAAGTACTGAATATAAGTGAAGTAGGTATTATTGAAATCACTGTTTCTAATCAACATTTATATGATTTGTTTCTATGATATTCCTTCTTTTGACATTTTCAATTCAAAAGCTTACCAGTGATATTTGGCAAAGCTAAGATACCAAAGTTAAAATTCTTCTTTGAGATATGCAAAGGTGATCAGTCTGTGTCTGAAAGCGCAAAGATAATCCGAGGAAGTTTTTCTGTAAAAATACAATGACTGCAGAACAGAGTCACTCCTGAATAAATACCGCTTTTTGATTGGTAATCCAGAGACTTGAATTGTGTCTTGATGTCATATAGAAACTTTATACGTGTCAAAGACATGAAAACAGTGGTTACACTTAAATCAGACTATCCTAATGTGTTACACATCTTGCTTTACTCAGCGACAACTTCCTCATGAACCTCTGAGGACGCTGACAAATCAAAACCGTTTAACCAGATATTCATAAATGGATGTCTTGCAGTTATCAGTCAAAATTACAGAAAATAGCCACCACTCAGCACATTATGACTACCCACTTTCCACCAGAATATGCATAAGAGATATATGCAGGTATTCAGATGAGTGAATAAAGTATCGCTGGTGATGTGGAGGGTTATGAAGAGCCTATTTCATATCTATTTAGACAGAATTAATGGAGATCCTGAACAGTGGATAACTACAAAAAAGAAACACGCAGTTTAGATTCCGCTGGGAGGGCTGAGGGCAGCCAGCTACTGCATAAAACAACAAAATAGAAAGATTCTCCCAAATTTTCTTTCACATTTCCCTCACCATGAAAGGAATGAATTTTAGAAGGTTTAAACCTTTACACCATCTACCTTTCTATTCTATTATTTTGTCTTCACTCTTTGTTAATGCTGATTTGAAACGTGGGGTTGTGTTGTGTGTCCAAGTCAAGAGTTTAAAGTTAAAATTCCACTTTTAGACCTGTAAGGGCAATCTATTTTTCTTTGGAAGTAGAATCGATACCCTGCAGTAGACGCGTTCATAGAATCTAACAGTGTCAGGCTACTCTTAAGTACATATCCCTTTCCGCTGGTTATTTAGGGACCTGAAATTACCTGAATTGATGCTACCTTATACAACTGCGAATAAGAGTAATTTGTTGAGTTATGTTAGACAACTCTCATTGCTTGCGAGTTTCCATAATCAGTCTTCTTCAAGCGCATTACTTAACTGGAATAATAAGCAACTACATGTGTAGCTGCTCGTATCGGCAAAATAAAATTTAGAGTGGAGTGGCTGAATATTAGCATCTCATTGTTGGGGTGGAACTCCTGAGAGCCCAGAAAACACTTATAGATGCTGTGGTTTTTATATAATTACTTATCTCCGGGAATTTTCTGATCAAAGACGTTCTAACTGTGACCACTACAACTTATTAGAAACTGAAGTGTATTTAAATTTACAGTAAGAAAATCATTCTTCTAATTTAAGATTGTAGGATGTGAGGGGAAGAAGATTTTTCGCCACACTTCTTACGGGTTGAGCAATAATTACCGGTTGAGTAATAATATTACCATCTCTGGTTTGTGAGTCTCCCTCAAGGTGAGTAATACAGGTGGGTGATGATTGCCATGTTGAGTTAAGTCTCTAATATCGTCCGTTGATTGACAGTAAATAGAAGTCACCCGCTGGAAGATAATGAAAGTCTCCGTGAAATCAGTTGATTTTCCATTTTCTTTGTGTCTCACCATCGTTCTTCGCTTTTGTATTAAGGTGTTTAGTTGAAGGTGTGATATGATTATACACATAGAGTGCGTATATGTAGAATACAGTCATATTATTTATTATTATTTAGTACATAATATTAACATATTTTGATGCATAAACGAAATCCAATACACAGGTACATATACAAGTATATATAAATATTGCATATGTATGCGTAATAATATATGAATGCATGTCTACCTACCTATCTATCTATCTATCTATCTATCTATCCTAGCTATCTGTCAGTCTGTGTCTATCTATCCATTTGTGTGTGTGTGTGTGTTGTTATGTATGTATTCATAAATATAAACATGTGTATACAGTGAGAGTGAGAGATAGTGAGAGAGCGCACAAGGGATAGAGAGTGAAAGATTTTCCATTTCTTTTATTCGTCATTATGATAGCAGAATCCACCATTTCTATTACATGCGTTTTCAGATTTTATTATATTTAATAAATGTTCTGCTGAAGGTATACATCCGACAACATATTCAAACATTCATTTAGAACTTGTGGTGCCAATAGGTATGGCATGCAATAACAGGATTACTAGTGTGTGTACTCATGGCCAAGCTGTGGTATCACACAAGAAATCCATGTAGTATTTAAATTGTTATGCATCTCATCTACTACTGAATATTATGGAGAGTCGAAAAGAAGGAAGTGGAGTGAACTCGATTGAGATATTAGGTGTACGTGTAGCCATAACTGCTAACTGTATCTATGCTCATGACATTTAACTCACTGAAGATACTAGAATGTGGCATAGGTCACTGTAATGTTCTCTGACCAAGACACTTATCTGTCAACAATTCGATCTTCCTCGATGTATGAGTAAATTTGTTACTTAAAAAGACCAAATACCAGAAGCCTAACACATAAGAAAATAAAATATATCTAGCTCAGCGCAAAAGAAAAGAAAGTGTGATATCTTCTGACACTTCATGGACATAGCAATATAACTTCAAGACAGAGTATTCAAACATAGCACAAGATGTGATGACAGGATAAATGTAAAATTGAATAAGAAATTTGTAAAAGAAGAAATAAAATGGCGTCTAGAGAGATAAACTAAATAATTTAGATAGGTTAACAGCTATGTGACACCAAGTGAAAACTGCTTTCTGCTTTGTTCCTCAAAAACGAAAATAGTCATGTTATGTGCTGAGTCAATAATGAGGTTTAGCAGAATATCGTCATAGCAGTAGCCATAGTTAGGTTTTCGAGAGAGAAAAAGATACATGGTCTGATAATAGTTGTCAAATGAAGACGAAATTTGGATATTTTTGCCTTTTTTTAACGTTCTTTTTACAGCCATGTAATATAAAGGTAGTTGTGGCCAGCCCAAAAAGATATTTTATGGATTATCAAAGGAAGGGCTCAAATGTTCCTATTTCCGTATCAATAATTTGTGTTACGGCAGCAAAACAATTTATTATCAAATCACACTCTCTTTTTCTCTGTCAAACTGACCACACAACAGAATGGTTTTATCTTTCCTAACAATAGTTCAGGACGTAGAAAAGAGTTGCATAGTTTAGGGAACAGGAAATTCTATGAATATGCATACTTACAGGCATGCATACATACGTACACACACGCACACATATATACACACACACATACACACAACACACACACACACACACACATATATATATATAATATATAATATATATATATATATATATATATATATATATAAAGATATACATATATGTATACATATATATATATATATAATATATATATATATACATATATATATATATATATATATATATTATATATATATAAATATACGCGAGAAAGAAGCAACAAGAATGGATAGGTTTTTAGTACAATCGTTTCATACAAGGACAGGCTATAAATATATATATATATCCTTTCCCCTTCTCCCCCCTCTTCTCCTCTTTCCTTTTCCCCTCCTCTTTCCTTTCCCCCTCTTCCTCTCTCCCATTCTCCCCCTCCCCACTATCCCCTCATCTCTCCTCTCCTCTCACTCCGCCTCCTCCCCCTTACCTCCTCCCTCCTCCTCCCCTCTCCCCCTCATCTTCTCTCTCTACACTACACCATACGACTTTACACATCACATCATATATACATACACACGTCCAGACCTCTCATACGCACTACATACTCTCTCATACACACACACACTCTTATGTTGGGGCGAGGTCATTTAACCCTGTTATCTCTCCTAATTTCGCTCTTGCGTCTCACGTTTGATCTTTGACTTCTGGCCGAAATCAGATCGCCATGTTGATTCGCTAGCCTCTGCACGCATTTTTTTCTGTCCCTGTTTCTTTCTGTGTTTCTTTTCTGTGTATCTTTCTGTTGAAGAGCGTAGGCTCGAAACGTAAAAGACTTGTTTTATTTATATTCCTGAGCGCCATACTAATACAATTGTTTGTTTGTATTCCACCTGCCTTCGTCTTTTGTTTATTTTCATAAAGCTTCCCGTTGTATATATATATATATATATATATATATATATATATATATATATACATACACATATACAACATACAATAATTGATTGATTGATTGATTGATTCTAGTTTCAGCTCATGAGCTGTGGCCATGCTGGGGCAATATATAATAAAATATTAATATGTTAAGATATATTAAATATCTTAAAATATAGGCGGCTACAGCAATTGAAACCAAAAAGGTAAGATTCATAAATAAGGGTGAAAAATATCACCGACAATTGCTAGAAATGATAGCCAAAATCTAACTCGAACAGTCGCACAAAAACACTAACCTCATGAAGTATTCAGAGCTGAGAGCAGCAAGCTGCAACATCTTTCTTCGGTGAGATATACCAACAAAATGAAATAACATGATAAAACCATTTCACGTGATTTCGAAATTTGAACAACAAGAACTTGTTTCTCGTCAGAGGTTTCTACAATTACTCCGGGTTAAAAGAGATTGCTTGCCTCCATTATATTATTATAATACCTTACTGTATGTAACCAATATATTATTATAATATCTTGTTCTATGTTACTATACACTTCAACCGTTTTAGCGCTCGCTTTTCAAAGGTTTTTCTCATAAACAAGTGGGATGCAAGCTATCTCTTTTAACTCGGAGTAATTGTGAAAACATCTGACGAGAAACAAGATCATGTCGATCCAATTTAAAAATCAGGTGAATAGGTTTTATCAAACTATTTCATTTTGTAAGTGTATCTCGCCCAAGAAAGATGTTATGGCTTGCTCCTCGTAGTCCCGAATATTTCATGAGGTTAGTACTTTTGTTTGGTTGTGCGAGTTAAATTTTGGCGCTCATTTCTAGCAATTGTAGGTGCTATTTTGCACCCTCATAATATATATATATATATTTGTGCGTATAAACATAGACATCTATTCACCCATACACACACATGCACACAAACATGCACTTGCACACACATACACACATATATATATACGCATATATATTTATACGCACACACACACATACACACACACACGCACATATATATATATATATATATATATATATAGAGAGAGAGAGAGAGATAGATAGATAGATAGATAGATAGATAGATAGATAGATAGATAGATAGATAGATAGATAGATAGATAGATGGATAGATATAGTGGTTGTCTACTCCTTATGCAGATTTTGACCACCTGTTGTACCTACACCTTAAATCCAACATGACGCCTGATGTGGCTTTTTAAACCAAACAATGTATTAAAAAGACACCCATATAGATTGCATACCTGACGTCGACCCCCGAGTAAGGATCTTATCTTTGTGGATCTTAAAATTTCTTTTGAAGCCTTTATTAGATTTGCAGACCTTATGGCATACTCGTCATTGAAAGGTGTGCACCGATATATAGGTAAAATGTTTTTTGGATGTTCGTTTTTCATGCCTCCGAAAATGAGAATTTAGCCCAGCGAAAGAAAGGCATGGTCTGTTACAAAGTGTGCGCACAAAAAATCTCTGAGATCGCAACATTCTTCTTTAAATCTCTCCTGTGTCTTGCATATGTTATTCTGGCCTCCTCAAACGCTTTAACCCCACTCCACACTTTTTTTTGCCATCCAGCACGATCCGAAGCAAGGGTTTCTATGGCCTTTAAATCAATTCCAAGTGACTTCATGCTAGTCCTTATGTCATCCTTAAACCTCCTTTTAGGGTTACACTGATATCGTTTCCTCTCTGCAAGCTCGCCATAAGACAGCTGTTTGAATGTGTGTTCATCAGCCATTCAAACAATATGGCCAGACCATCTCATTTGGTTTTTCATAATCATTGATTTAATTGAAGTGATGCAAGCAGACGCACACACATCTGTGTCTGGAGTAAAAGAAACCCCATTAATGTTTAAAACGCAGTGAATTCATTTTTAATGGAATCGTTATAGCAATTTGAAATATCTTTTAAAGCACGTTCATGTTTCAGAAAAAATACAACATGGATGGTAAGACAAACGATTTGTAAAGAGCCAATTTTCTGTTGCTATCTATATGACGTTGGTGTCAAACGCGTGACTCCAAACCCTCAAATGCTTGTGCAGCCCTTTGAATAGCTGTGAAAAATGAAAAACATTTATCATCAAGTTTCCTGGACCAATTGGTTTCTAATCATCTTTTAGCGAATCATGGAGAACTCACAAGGTTTGATTTTCTTTAGCAGGTCCAACCTGGTGCTAAAATATCCATACGAGACAAACAAAGCTACCTGTCTCGTGTTTATACGAGCTAACGTTTCGAATTTGCTGCGCAGACAATGCTTTTAAGTTTAATTAAATTCCATTTCCCTTTGATATGATTAAATATATAGATAGATAGATATATAAATAGATGAGTGTATTTTTGCCTTGTTAACAATAAACACGGAAAAATAAATAGATAGTTATCAGGGTAGCAAAAATCTCACATTTATTTATTCATACATACATACATATATATATATATATGTATATATATATGTATATGTATATGTATATATATGTATACATATATACATATATATATATATATATATATATATATATATTATATATATATATATATATATATATATATATATATATATATATGAAGGCACGTGGCTTAGCGGTTAAGGTATTCGGCTCACGATCGTCAGTTCGATTCCCGCCGATGCGTTCAGTCCTTGAGCAAGACACTTTATTTCACGTTGCTCCAGTCTACTCAAATGAGTTGCTCCTGTACTTCAAAGGACCGGCCTTGTCATGCTGAGTCTCCCTGAGAACTACGTTAGGGGTACACGTGTCTGTGGATTGCTCAATCACTTGCACGTTAATTTCACTAGCAGACTGTTCCATTGAACGTATCAGCTGGGATCGTCTTCGTCGTAACCGACGAAGTGCTCCTTTATATTATATATATATATATATATATATATATTTATATAGACATATATATATATATATATATATATATATATATATATATATATATATATAATATATATATAACAAAATGGAATTCTGGAGTACCGCACGAGTGGAATTATATAAGAAAGAAGGTTTGAAAATGCAATTTAAAAGATGTTTATTTACTTTACCGGTTTCACTCTTTGGAAAAAGATTGTCATAAGTAACATGTAGAAGTTTGGTTGCGTTAATTATTGGTTGTTGCAAATTGCTACATTACATATATACAGTCTTTGGTAACAGGGACATGTTAAGGTCATAAAAAAGTTCAACAAGTTCCTTAAGATATTGGGCACAAAAGATTACTACATAAATAATCGTTCTCAAGGACATACTTAAGATAGTTTCCAGAAGGAATTGATGTTGGTATTGTGTCTGTATATTCAAACATGCACTTCTGTGCATGTTTGAATATACAGATACAATACCAACATATTGGTTGACACAGAATACTATAATCCATATAAATATACATTCTTTGGTGACAAGAGTATGTTGAGAATATAAAAAAGTTTAACAGGCTCATTGAAATAATGGGCACAAAAGATTACAACAAATATATTATACATCTCAAGATAATTTACAAGAAGAATTATTAAAAAAGTTCAGTATACACGTACAGAATATTATGAGTTCAAAAGGTTTACATTATAATAGTGGTGAAGCTAAAACTGACCTGTCCGTTATATATATATATATATATACATTCTTTGGTGACAAGAGTATGTTGAGAATATAAAAAAGTTTAACAGGCTCATTGAAATAATGGGCACAAAATAATAATAATAATAATTGCATCGTAGAAGATGTTTTTAAGCCATTTAAGAACATGCAAAAATCCGTTAGTTCACTTCAACATTTAAATTTAATTTAAATCAAATTATTTTCGTCGCTTTCAAACCGCGACCTGTTCACTGACAAAACTTTGTGTTGCATCGCATACACACACACACACACACATACACACAAACGCTCACACACACACACATATATACGTACATGTATACATATACATGTATTCATACTTATATACATATATATATATATATATTCATTCACGTATATTTTTATATAGGTACACATACATACGTATGTATGTGTATATGTGCATGTGCGTTTGTGTGTGGGGACAGGTGTCAATGGGTATATGTGTATGTGAGTTTGAATTGATAAATTTTTAAGTTCTATTTATATATACATTTAATTATATTTTTAGCAGATGTTTTAGATATAGCGTTTTTACCAGAGAAATATATCTTATATACAGTTTAATATTCCTCATCCCTTTATACATCTTTTATCATCTATATGTTGTTATATGATTCATCAGTTGTTTCTATATTTTCCAATTCTGGCACGTACATCTGAATGTATTGTTAAAATCGACTCAGAATTACTAAAGGAATGCACTTATGCTTTACCGACAAAGTAACAAAGTAACAATGTAGGCCATAATCCTAACCTGAAATCTATTTTCAATAATTTGAATAACCTAAACCAGAATAACCATAAAAGATAATTATTAAACAAAACGAGAAACCCTATCACTTCTAGAGTCAAATGTCTAACTTATAAAGGCTAATATAAGTCTACAGATAAACCCCACAATCAAATATCAGCATCCGACATTAAAAAATATAAACAAGCATGACCGTGCAGTAAGAATCTGTGTCTATTCAGATACTCAAAAATAGCCAGCTGATTTATTAAAAAATAATTAATACCGACAATTAATCTTGACAATGATATAATCCCGGGTAATTTTATGCACCGTGTCCTTCTGAGATTCTTTCTTCTATTGATGACGGTAAAGCTTATTTAAAGCAAAACCAGAAATCCTGGATCTTGAATTATTCAATAACTTTTGCTTGTATATTTTGTCCCTCTGTCTTGTCTCATGGTACGATATGAACACTTAACGTGGTTTTTATAGTCAGAATTTCGACTGCTATTTCGGCATGTTGGTGTCTCTCAGACACCCTCATTTTTAATTGTTAAAAATTATTACCTTTGTACGGTATTTTTTCCATGCTGGCCACTTGATAATATTGATACTTAAATATCGATATTATCCTCATATATAAATTTATATAATTCGTTATTATATTCACTGCCGTGTTTATTTTAACCATATCGTGCTTATGGGGTGTTTTGGCGGGCAATTTAACTGGCCGTGTGCATACATACATATGTATGTATGTATGGACGTTCGTATATGTAAGTATATCGTTTGTTCTGCATATATATATATCTGTATTTATGTACCCTTGATATATTCAATTGATGACGGTAAAGCTTATTTAAAGCAAAACCAGAAATCCTGGATCTTGAATTATTCAATAACTTTGCTTGTATATTTTGTCCCTCTGGCTTGTCTCATGGTACGATATGAACACTTAACGTGGTTTTTATAGTCAGAATTTCGACTGCTATTTCGGCATGTTGGTGTCTCTCAGACGCCCTCATTTTTAATTATATATATATATATATATATATATATATATGTGTGTGTGTGTGTGTGTGTGTGTGTATAAAAGCACACAGATATATAAGCATTTATAGATTTCTCCTTAATCTACTCACATTTCCCTGGTTCATACAGTTCACACCATTAGTTCTCGATATCAACTTTTCAGTTACATGGAACACCACAGAAAGGAGCTCGGATTCCACACCAAGCTTTTCTTTGGGTGGTCCTGTTCTAGAAACAGCAGAGATATATCTCTCTCCGAGGAAACCCTGGCAATATAAAACGGGTCAGTTACATGGGATGGTTGAGCTTTACTTATGTATTGCTCGAAAACAGTCAGCATATTCACGTTTGAAGTGTCTTTGATCGTGAATCTGCGCTATTAAAGGTGCTGTGAAGCAAAACACCAAGAACAATAACAGTAATAATATAAACTACAACAACAAGCACTCGAACGAAATAGTGCATTATTGGCTACAATCCTTCGCTGGTGCCACAATAGCTTTAAAAAATGACGACAGTGTCAGATAAAAGAATCGTGTTTAGCATCGTATATAATATGAATGGCTGGGTCAGGTTTGGAGCGTAGATAATTGATCAAGAGAAAAGCTAAATATGTATATATTGAGAGTGAAAGAGAAAGAGTGAAAGAGATATGGAGGGAGAAAGAGAAAGAGAAGTAAATATACATTTCTTTAACACCACAGAAGAAGAACATAGAAATACCATGTTTAAAAATACCTGAATATACTTAGTACATGCTTCTTGCACAGAATTTAGCGTTAGTAAAAGAACTATGAGTATATGGCAATATATATATCTGTGTGTGTGTGTGTGTATTTATTTATTTATGTATATGTATGTACATGTGTGTATGTGTGTGTATGCGTGTGTGAAAGGATATATATATATATATGGATATATATGCGTGTATATTATATAGAGGGACATGCTTAGGTGTATGTATGCTAGTCTATGCATTACGTAAATTTATATATATATATATATATTTATATATATATATATATTCATACATACATATATACATAAATACATAAATACATACATACATAAATGTGAATAAATAGAACTATATCTGAACACACGTATGCATTTATATTTACATATATAAAATAATAAAAATAGTAATAATAATAATAATAATAATAATAATAATAATAATAATAATCACATGTGTGTATAAATATATATGCATGTTATGTGTATGTACGTTGAATGTATCGACTACATAAATCACAGTTCCAAAACTGTCATTAGAAATTATATCAAATTCCCTTATTCATTTTACATTAAAAAATGAAAAAAATATCTCTTCCAGAGTATGTGAGCAGACATATTTTATAGACGTTGGTTTTAGGGAAATTTCCGTCCAGCGGGGAAGATTGGAAATTTTAATAGTTTTGTTAGGTTTTGCAATTTGATCTATACTTGCTTTCTCTCCACACAACTTACTGAATAAATCACAAGCTGAAGTCTATTATCAAAGTCATTTTCTTTTTTAGTCCTTTCTCCCCCACCTTTCAAGCAAGGAGAATTACTTACAAACTGCAGTCGTTTGCATTTAAGATAAATAACAGCCTAACCGATATAAATCTATCTTTACGTTAAGTAGTCATGACATAAGAACGACATTCTTATCAAGTTAAGAGCAAAGTGATTACTGTTTCAATTCCCTGCTGAATTCACTTCATTTCATTACCACCAACCAATGTATCTGATGCCAGCTTAATAGCTAAATACCTGATTTTGTACAGCATCTCAACATTAAAATATATGCTGTATGTACCTAGTGAAATTGTCACCAGTATCATTTGATATTCTAAGGCAGACTGCTGGCAAAATCTTATGCGTGCCGGGTAAAATGTTTACTGGTGTTTCAACAGTTTTTACGTTTTTATTTCAAATTCCGTCGAGGTGAGACTTTGCCATTCTTTATTTCAGTGTCTATAACATAAGAACAAGTTGAGTACTGGGTTAGATGTAATGGACTTATCCCTTCCCTTAAATTGTTGGTCTCGTGCCAAAATTTGAAATTAATATTATTTTATACCCTCATCAGATAAATAGATTAGACCGTAGTGCTTCACATTTCACAGTTTGATATAACCTTCAGTTTGGAAAATTATGTTGAACGATATATGTGTGCGCAAATGGTATACTCGTCGGTATTTCGTCTGTCTTTACGTTCTGTGTTCAAATTCCGCTGAGGTCGACTTTGCCTTTCATCCTTTAGGTTTCGATAAATTAAGTACCAGTTGCGTACTGAGGTCGATCTAAACGACTGACCCCCTCCCCTAAAATTTTGGGTATTTTGCCTAGAGTAGAAAAGAATGTTTACTATTAGCTAAAGAAGTAGTACAGTAGAGAGAATAAATTTTCAAAATAGTCATATCAACACAAACACTGAGATACTCCTTTCATTTCATCGATATTCTAACTGTATCCTGAAATATATTTGACCTTCATTAAAGTTATTGGTGAAGGCGCTTGGCGTAGTAGTTTGAGACTTGCGCTTATAATCTTACACTGCCGGTTCAGTCTTCGAAATTGACGGCGTATTACGCCATTGTACATGAATTTCATATTTTTATTCCATTCAACTGTCAGTGAATAACAGCGACAGCTGATGGGTCTGCAGATACGAGACAGATATATATAGGGAACAGTAACATACCAAATTTAGAGAATTAATACGTTTAACGAAGTTCGTGGTGCTATATTTGGTTTCATCAAACCCTGAATAGCAAGTGTGAGTATAAAAATTGTACGAGACCGATTGAAAACAATAAATTTTGAGATATATCGCATATGTCAAATATATTCAACCTTGTTATTTTACCAGAACTAAAGCTTAATTTAGCAGGAAATATATGCACACAGAGACATGAATAGCTATATTTGGTTGTGATATTTTAAAAACAAAATGTACACCAAAGTTCACTAGCGAAAACAAAAATAAAAATGAAAAATATTCATTTATAGAGTTTAAAGGTCAATTTAGTTTGATGTTCGTTCACTACATTTTATTACGTGTGTCTGAGTGCTTTATTTAAATCCTCCGTTACGTTTGTTGTTTAATTTCCAAAACATATTCAAATAACCCTCACATACGTAAATTCTCATTCTGGACTATACACAGCATGCATCCACCAGACACACACATACATTAACTTCCACATAAGCAGATACGCGCACACACACACACACACACAGATACATACACACGCACACACGCACAAACACGCACGTACACACGCACAAACACGCACGCACACACGCACAAACACGCACGCTCACACTCACGCACACACAAACACACGCACACGCAAACACACACATGTATGTATATATTTACAGGCAAACCTCAACAACTCTAATTCCTTTATATCTTTAATCTATTCAATACTAGTCTCGGTAATTGCATTAGTAAAACAGCTGCAGCAGAGTTATGGCTCTTTCTTTGTAGTTTCTTTGCTAAGTGAATTAAACCTTTGCTCAGACAACACAACACAACAAACACAACAAGCAAAACAAACACAATAAACACAACGACAACTGAACTGAGAAATATTTTATTATTATCATTTATTTTTTTTACTATTATTATTTCTTTGTAGAGCAATTAGATATAAAAAAATCCAATAAAAATAAACATTACTATATATATACATGGATGCATATATACACGCATATACGTGCATATATATAAATATATAAATAAATATATATATATATATATATATATATAGATATATATATATATATATATATATATATATACACACTCACAAAAATCTTCGATGATTTGATTCATTATTAATTATTTAGACGGTAATTTTTCACTGTTCCTGTCTTGCCTGACAGCTTACAATCTTGCTAAATTCGCTATATTCAAAATTTGTTTATCTTGTTGAATAACCGCCGAGACATCCACACAGAAACACACACACACACACACACACACACACACACACACATACACACACACACACACATAGCCTACATATATATGTACGTGAATGCAAAGAACACAGGTAGAACGCAAGACACCACTTTGCAAACAGGAAAAAAAAGTCACAAATTTGCACAAGCCCAAACACGCACACAAACACACACACACACACACATACTGATATGCACACACGCCTGAGCTGAAATTTATAGTTTTCTTAGCTTAGAATCTTATTTTAAACAGGTTTATTGGTCAGTTGGTCAGTTTGATTCCAGCATCCTCTGTGTGACGGATTAGGTATGCCGTGGATCCTAATGCGCAGATATGCTCTTAGGTTACATCACCTGCAAATATTTCTGGACAACGAGCGTGTGTGGGCTCCATTTGCGAGCTTTCGTCTTTTCGCAGATAGTCTCATTCACGGAGTTGCAGTCCTGAGTGAAGAAAAAACGGTGACTGGGCGCCTGGTACCTAGAATGTCGTCAGAAGCTCAGAACCATGTACCAGTCGTGCTATGGGAACGATGGATATTCCGCTTTAGAAAAGTATTGAGGATTAGTGATGGGGAAGTACGACGACGTTCTCAGGGAGACTCTGGGTACCGACGGGAACGAACTGGCTAGTATGTTCCGGACGACTTTCCGGTCGGGAAATATCATGGATAATTTCAAAATGTCCTTGGCCTGGCAGTGCTACAGGGAGATGCTACCGGTTCGAGATAAACTCTATGGGTACGGATGTACTCTCAGATTGGACGCAGAGTGACGAAACCGTTCTGCTCGCTCTGGTTCAGTGTCTGGACATCGCTTACTTGTGGGGTTATGTCAAACAGCTGCTGTAACGTGTGGGACGGATCCGTCTGTCGGCCGAGTCTGTAGTAATGATGACACTGCCGGCCTCCTTCAATCGGGCCGGCAAATTAGTTTTCCTTTGCTTGATGTCTGTGGCGAAAAAGGATGTTTGATGGAAAAGGCTGGTGGAGAGGGAATTGGAGAGGGTACTTGTTCTTCGTGTTTCAGAGAAATCTCGGGCAGTGGGGTTTCCCGATTACCCTTAAAATCCTTCCTGTATCAGGAGGGCCACATCTTTATCATCCTCAAGGCCACTTATTTTTTAAAACCTTTGTATGATATGCATATGTCCCTTCTTTTCCAGTGTATACCGTGCATGTTTACTTTCTTACCGTCTTACATTTTATCATTTAATTATATGTAAATATCCACACCTTATGTCTGTCTTTGTATTACCCCCACCTCGTTCTTCGCGCCCAGTCTTTCAAAGGTAACCTCAACGGAATTTCAACTCAGTAGGTTACGGTTGTCGAAATACCGCTAAGCATTTCGCCCAGCGTGCTAACGATTGTGACAGCGTGCAGCCTTACATAATAATAATAATAATAATAATAAAAATAATAATAATGATGATGATGATGATGATGATGATGATGATGATAACATGGAAACATAGGTGGTTCGTTCAACATCCTTAAAGAATCCTTATTCAGGGACCTTTTATGCGGGATAGGTTACTCGACCTGAAGAAAATTCTAACTGGGCCCCACCTGCAAGGTCATGCGCTGTTTATCTTGATATGAGATCACCATTTCGCGCACATATGGCTGTGATGCATGTGCCTGGTGTACACTTATCAGATGGGTAGCCATGATGGGTATACTGGGCTTCGTATATTTTACCCCAGTGTTACTTTGATGGCATGCACTGCTTTCTCACTCAAAAATAATAATAATAATAATAATTAGCTTACCTTTATTGTCCAGAAGGGCCGAACACAAGACAAAAAGGGACGATATGATACAAATGACACGTCGGGTTTAACACAAAACTTTTTTAATAAAAATAAAGCAAAAATATTTAACACAATCCAAAAATAAAAATCCTCAAATGGGGGATCTTCGAATCCGAGACATCGTAAAAACCTCACACATCCTGATTACCCGATCTCAACAGATGGCTCTTTCCTCAAGCTTAGAAGTATACGTTCAGAGTAGACACATTTACACGGGCCATTCGCGCCATATTCACTCACCTTTCAACAAAAATACTAGGGAGGCAATATTTCCCTCTCCACCCTCAATTCCCTTTACAAATAGAACTTGGAAAAGTCGATGAGGGCTTATCCGAAGCAAATATCTCTCTTTGGTTCTTTCAACTTCGTGCATCATACTAGCTCTTTCGCATAGCCAGTAGGTAGAAGAAAACTGTCTTCCCTTCCAGTCTAAAGCAAGGTAGCATGGCGATCTTCACGATGGATTCGGCTGACAACCTGATCCGTCCTACACATATCAGCAGCTAATCCGCAAAGATTTACGTGTCATTAATACCCAGGGACTAGACGGTTTCATCGCCCTGCGCACCTCTCACACACATCCGTCTGACAATATTTTGGTTCCTGTAGAGCCTGTCTTGAACAGGCAGAACTCCCGATAGCATTACTAGAACAAGAATATCTGGAGATTATCAATAGGCCACGGCCCGAAAGTTTTCCCGAGGAAGTAATCGCTGTTGCCCACCACTGCTCCCCTGTCGAATTCCAATGAGGAACTGCCACCGATATCACTATCCAACAGCCAGATGGCTGTAAGTTGAACACGTTCTTTACATAGAAAACCGAAGAGCAAATTCCCTTCTCGTCACTTGACATCAGTTCTAGTCCACCTGGAGGTGCGGAACAAAGCAGACTCCAAGCATTTTAACCGACATGAAACTGCCTTTCCTGATGCCGAGCTCCATATCCACTAAATGCTCCGGGTGAATCGTTGCTCCTGTAATCGCTTCGTACTCTTTAAGGTAGTGTTGATCACCTCGATTTACGAGATGTCCGACACTATTAGGGTGATGTCATCCACATAAGCCGACACGAGATTTCCGCATCCTAACTCACGTGATACACCTTTCGAAACATCAAACTTGCTTAGTGGTGGCTCGAGGGCCAGTACATAGAGACGAGGCTAGAGTGGGCATCTTTGATGAGCCGAACGTACGATAATAAACGTTTCCGATAGGTGGCCATTGACTTTGACCACCGAGAAGATGTCGATGGATACTGCAGCGATCCAGCTTCTGAAAACGCGATCGAAACCAGGTGCTACGAGGAGAGTTTTCAAGGATTGATGGTAGACTCTATCAAAAGCTTTTGATCCCAAATGATCAGGGCCCTACCCATGACTGGTTCCTTCACTACGTTGTCTATGATTTAACGCGTGCTGACATGGAGGTTGTCGTTGATAGATTTACTCAGGATAACTTTGTTTGCTCGACACCGGCCAGTTTATTGACGACACGCGCTATCCTGTTGGCTAACGCCTTGGCCAAAATCTTGTAAGCTGCGCTCAAGAGAGTTATGAACCTAAATTTTCCCTTTGGTCCCCCTACTTCAGATCCTTTCTCATCAGCACCACCACACCACGGTTCGTACCAGGGGAGTAGAATATTGTTTTGCACGCAAGATGGATTGTGTAGGTTTAACACACAGAAGGCGATACATTTCCCTGCAAAACATGTTCCGACGTTTCCAGATTTTAATAGGTACCCAACGGAATTTTCGAAAATGTCAACTTACACAAAAATGGGTTTTCCAAATCGTGCTTTGATTATAAGTTAAGTTAGCTGGAAAATATAGTTTTTTAAAATCTCTATAACTGGCCGGTTACACAAATCACAAACTTGTAATCTGCGTAATTACTTCAGATAGGACACATAGACAGGAATCCGGTTACTGGAAATGGAATGCATCTTTCCCAACACGAAAAGATAAATGCGGAAACTGAATTAGCGACCTAGTGAAGCGGCATTTGACAGGTGAAGTAGTCAACAACAAGGGCAATTAAATACAGTGGTTATTGTGTTTAGAGAGAAATAGATTAGAGGAGAATGAGGAGGAGGAGGGGGAGTTTGTTAGTAAACTGAGGAGGCAATTAGAAATGCATCCAACTTGCAATTTATTCGAAGGATGCTTTGTCAACGTTAGTAATAATCTGTTACAACAAGAATAAATTCAATGAGTTTAATGGGCTTGGGAGGTTAAGGGTAAGAAGGCCACAATTCAGTCTTTCACGAATCAGGATGGACGCTTACTGTACGATTCAAAGCAAGTATCCACGGCTTCAAGCATCATTTTGCTCAACTCTTCAGAGAAAGTAGTCAGTCACAAGGATTTATGGACTTTATCGGCTACCTCGATAGCCTCCCACAACTCTCGAATGAAGTGACAAAGCAGTGGGTAAAATTGAGGGTAAAATTAATTAATCAATTTCACCAAGTGTTCAGTATGTAAAAGGACCATTTAAGGCGAATTCAAAATATTACATTATATAATTAGGGCTTAGTAAAATAAATTACTTTGCCACATACTGAACTTAATAGAAATAGCAGCCAAAAAAAAAATTTTTTATCCATTTCTACTACTTAAAGAAAATTTCTCTCAGATAATGTTTACTCAAGATAACTCACGAAGGTATGGAGGTAAATACAGAAAAATATCACAAGTACAAAGATCGTTTGAGAACGTCAACGTTTCTAGATTAGCCAAATAAAATCAGCATTTCTTTCGTCAGCTCAATAGTAATGTAATATTTTGAATTCGCCTTAAATGGTCCTTTTACATACTGAACACTTGGTGAAATTGATTAATTAATTTTACCCTCAATTGTTGATATTATAATTCATTTCTCTCTGTCATACTGCCTCGGTCCTCGCGGTTAAAATATAATGTTTGCTAGATGGACCACGTGGGTGGAAGAGGAGTGCAGGAATTTACGCTTGCGCATTTTGAATTTGTTAGCACTGGCAGTTTGAGCTGGTTCATCTGAGGTGATAAGTTCGCCGAGAGGTAAAGTTCTTTCTTTTTAGTGTTTCCAAATCCAAATTAAGAAATTTTGAGCTGACGAAAGAAATGCTGATTTTATTTGGCTAATCTAGAAACGTTGACGTTCTCAAACGATCTTTGTACTTGTGATATTTTTCTGTATTTACCTCCATACCTTCGTGAGTTATCTTGAGTAAACATTATCTGAGAGAAATTTTCTTTAAGTAGTAGAAATGGATAAAAAATTTTTTTTTGGCTGCTATTTCTATTATGTTCAGTATGTGGCAAAGTAATTTATTTTACTAAGCCCTAATTATATAATGTAATATTTTGAATTCGCCTTAAATGGTCCTTTTACATACTGAACACTTGGTGAAATTGATTAATTAATTTTACCCTCAATTGTTGATATATATATATATATATATATATATATTATATTGAGGGTACTACTATACGTAGATACCAACACGCTAAGAGGGACCAATGCGGGCAAAACTACTAAAAATAAACAAAATTTTACCGAATGCAAAACTTCAAAATACATCATTTTAAAAAAGAATTCAGTTACATATCACATGTGATTTCGCATTTAATGCAGATTATGCATTTCATGTTCGTCAGTGCAACAGACTCAAGAAATATAAGAAAAAACATAACATTACAAACTCGATAGCCAACCGTAGAATTCGTCGTAGCATGTACGAATGTTTATCCTTACATATCTATGAAAATGGCGGGCTTTTTCGCAATGCATTTCGGTAACAAATTGCCTAGTCGGAATAAAAATTCAGTATTGAACTATTCCGGTGAAAAATATAAATTAACAATTGAGGATAAAATCTTTAAAAGAAATTATCAGTAGTCAGCGTGAAAAACATCGTAAGAGAAAAAAAATCCGTAAATTCTTCCTCTTTGAAAATATTCATTTATATTATATTGAGGGTACTACTATGCGTAGATACCAACACGCTATGAGGGACCAATATATATATATATATATATATATATTATATATATATATATATACGACGGGCTTATTTCGGTTTCCATCTACTAAATCCACTCACAAGGCTTTGGTCGGCCCGAAGCTATAATAGAAGACACTGATCAAGGTGCCACGCAGTGGGAATGAACCCAGAACCATGTGGTTGGTAAGCAAGCTACTTACTTCACAGTCACTCTTGCGCCTATTATTATCATTATTATTATTATCATTATTATTATTATTATTATTATTATTATTATTATTATTATTATTATTATTATTATTATTGTTGTTGTTGTTGTTGTTATTATTATTATTATTATCTCCACCTTAGCGAAGGCGGAGATATTTTTTCAGTCATATTTGTTTCTTTGTTTGCCTGTGGACAAGCTATCTCAAGAATCACAGGATGGATTCGGACGAAATATTCAGGGATGCTTCTTTGTCCTGTAACTGGCACGAAGTGCTTAGATTTCAGGATCGATCCGGTACCGGATAAGGATTCTGGATTATTTTTTATATTTACTTTACTTTACATGAAGAATTACAACCTTACGTTGGCTTTCAAGTCCATCTCTAATTATCTCACTTGAAAGTACGTTCATGGTTTCCACGTATGTTATGGCGGCGTTGCTGTTTCCAAGGTTTTATCTTAGTTCCTCTATTATTAATTTTACTCGCGTCTCTCTCCTAGTAGAAACTGACGGATAAAGAAATCAAACTATATAAACAAACGACAGCAAAACTGTTCAGAAATTAAATAACACTAACATATTCACTAACAATAATAAATTTACGTTATCCTCGACAAGTTTTAGTTTTACCAATTTTGAATATATCGCTCTTGTTTAAAGCCTCTTACTTGAAATTGCATTTCTAGCTCTACCTTGAAGGAAGCTTTACTTCTTGTTAAAACTCCATTAACAGCACTGTATGCAGGTCCTTTCCGTTTTCTTTCACGCAAGGATAAATTTTTCACTATAGATCTTAATGGACGTAAAGGCACTATATCAGTGAATAGACCAAAAAAAAGGCCTTTATAGAGAAAATTGTCTCTATTCCCACTGCAGACGACAAAGACACAGCATTACAAACACGGTCTGCACACCCACCACCTTCGCATTCCATGGGATCGATCAGGTACCGGACAAGCATTCTGGATCATATTTCCTGTTTTTTACTTAATTTTTGTGAGCGATCCGGCTCATTTTTAGTATTCTCGTTTGTGAGAGCAGTCGAGTTTATTTCAGATATTCTTATTTTAAAAAAATCATCTCCGGCTATTCGTTGGGAGGAAGTTAGTGTTAGCTTGAGAGAGGTTTGCGCTCTGTGAGTGCTCATGTTGTTGTTATTTTCATTATTATTATTATTATCATTATTATCATTATTATTATTATTATTATTATTATTATTATTATTATTATTATATTATTATTATTATTATTATTATTATTATTAGAGGGGTTATGTATCACTTTATCTTTGAAGCCACTAGACTTATTATTATTCTGATTAATGTTAGGGCGATTATACACATACGTATTCATACATATGTTTTGATATGAGTTTGGACTGAATATTTTTTGTATTAGCGTTGTGTGTGTAATGCGAGTTGTTTTCTTCTGTTGGATATCCAACCTGTAGAGGACATGTCGTGGGGAATTTGTATTACATTTGATTTTTACTGTATGAGTTTGTCTCTTTCGATTTCGGAACTTTCTCTTCTGGTAGGACATACCGTTGAACATTTGCAAATACATTTTGTTTTTCTTTACACCTTTATTTACTCTTCCTCCATAACTCATATATTTATTTTATTACTTCTGTGTGTCTGGATTATAGTGGTACATGGTAGAAACATTCAACACTTCAATGTAATCATTATCTGTTTATCCTTCTCTTTTGATTTTGTTTTCGTGTAGAGGCTTCTACGTGTTCGTCTGTGAATTATATAAAAAAATATGTTTGTTAATGCATAAGCGAGAAACAGAAATGTGTATATATGTAGAAATGAGAATACAAATGTGATTAATTCTAGTATTCACAGATTGGTTCACAGTTCTATTTTGTACGAATCTCGCAGCTCCTAATGTTGTTAATACTTTCACTTACTAATATTCTGAAATCGGTTAAGTTAATGCAAATAATTCTAAGAGACGCGTAGCACATTGTTAATTTATATTTACATGAATGTGTAGATTTATGTATCTTTTCAATATTAATACACCCACGTCATAGCTACGATGCTAGATACCTGGGCATAAAAAGGTCGTGCTTCCCTTTTCTGTCATTAAATTATTTACTCGTGATTTAAACCCTAGGCATAAATTATTGTACATTTATCCCAATTACGTTATTCTTAAGCATTTTGTACATAATGATACATATCTTCTCTGTTATAAAGGAGGCACTTGAACAACAGGTCCAGCGAAATTCTGAGTAGTAACAGAGTAAATTCACCACTGTAATATATATATATTTACACCCAAGTATTAGATAGAGTGCACTTTTCTATTGTTTGCCAAAATACATACACATATATAATACTTGAAGTTGTTTCGAAGAGAATGCAATGATACGTTGATCAGAACATGAAAACAATCGCTCAATTATCGATATCTCCGGCCCAGACAGCTTCCATTGATGCTATTTACTGTCCAAATGTAACTAACCAATAAGTTTATCTATTCAATATCACAATGTTGTTTTCCTGACACAGAAATAGCCTCTATCTCCAGTCATAAATCTTCTCTATTTCTAATCATTGTCGTCTACAAAGTTCCGTCGATCAACATATAACAATGTAATGTGTTTAAACTATTTCGTAGCGCATTCAACTCATCTCTGCTGGCTTGCATATCCACACACACACACACACACACACACACACAAATACATCCACACATATCAATAGTTACAAAACGCATGAACAGATAAAGTCACAGATATATATGTATGTATATTTGGGTGTGGCTATGTGGTTATTTATAGTTCAGTATCCATGCCTTGCCGTTGAATATAATCCATACAACAGTAGTATAGATCGACTGGATGTCTATATCTATATGTGGATAGTAATCTTCTTCTGTGTCCGACTCAGGTTATTACAAGTAGAAGTGATGCGTTTATACCGAAACAATAATACGATACACACGCATACTCACATCCACATCCACATGCACATCCACAAAGTCATGTAGATCTATAGAGTTATTCTTACTAATCAGGCGGCAACTCTTTGGGTTGATCTTTACTCAAATATGTTCAAGCCATGACCATCACATTTACAATGTATTTAAGCTTACATGTTTTGAAGAAAATCTGATTTCAGCGTTTATCTCTGGTGGACCAAAACTTTTAATGAAGTGATTCTAACAAAAGCCATCTTTAGTTATTTTTTCTCCCTTGGTTTAGCAATCACTATATTACTTAATGCGATATGACACGTTTCGACAAAGATTAATCTACAAGTATATAGTATGTTGGCACTAATGCAGAAGGTTACGGATAGATGATAATGAGACACGGCATTCTGCTTTCGCCTGACTGTCACTTCAAAGAGATATGTATCAACAACCAACTAACTAGATCTCGTTACTTGAGTAGTGTTTTATATTGAACGCAAAGTTGATCTCGACAGGGCTCAAAATACAAAGATCTGATACAATTACATAAATGTTCTAAGTACTCTAGATACATTGAACATTTATGTATTGCGGATTAATTTTTCATCCTACAGCTGATATTGGATGATATATACAAACATATATTCATTGTATCAATAATACTATCAGACATACATGCAGAGTTTTCGGGCTAAATGATTTCGATATCTGTCTTCTACTTTCCAGGAATACCATAATGTATAACTAAACAGTCAACGGCGCTCGAGTGAATGAAGATTGAAGTTCTAGTTCATGATTTTTTTCTCCAAGGTAACTGTAGTGAATTTTTCTTTTAGCAGTTGAAATATGTCATAAACTTATTTTAAGTAACACTGCCTAAACTCTGCCGGTCTATTGGCACAAATAAGGCAATGTTGTTGACTGTATAGTATTTCAGTTAAAGCCTTAAGAAAATCTGTCCAGAGTTGCCTCTCCATGGTATTTCCCATTGATAAGGACTAAGGGCCAACAAAAATACGATGTCTGGGAATCCGATGCTGGTGTGTTTATGTATCCGTAACATAGCGGTTCGGCAAAAGAAACCGATAGAATAAGTACTAGGCTTACAAAGAATAAGTACTGGGATCGATTCGCTCGACTAAAAGCAGTGCTCCACCATGGCCGCTGGCAAATGATTGAAACAAGTAAAAGAGTAAAAGAGAGGGCTATATTCAAAAATATACCTGTACATACATACATATATATATATATATATATATATATATATATATATATATATATATATATATATGGAGAGAGAGAAAGAGAGAGAAATGCTTACATAGATTTTTACCAATATTTAGCAGAAGTAAACTTTATAATAATTACCAACGCACAAAACTCTCGGACCATGAATCATTCTGTTGCTTCTGATTAATATTAATGAAAATATGCCTTTAGTCATATTTTGAGTCTTATTCTTCCTGTTTGCATCCACATACTTGTAATGTTTACATATTGTATGGCTGCATAAATGCAAGCATTTGCATATAGATGTAAGTATTTAGGATTTCTCGCTTTCGAACGTTCTCCTAGAATATTCCATACGTTTTCAATAGGATTGAGATCTGGGCTTTGAGCAGGCCAATCCATAAGAATAACCTTTTCAGCCTTGAGGAAGTTCATGACCACCTTAGCCTTGTGACATGGGGCATTGTCCTGCATGAATATGGGTGGTCGCTTAGTTGAATTTCTCAGCACAGGAAAGACATGATCTTTTACAAGTTGTTTATAAACTCCTGCATTTACCTTTCCATGTAATCGCACCAAAGGGCCCACACCATCTCCAGATATCATTCCCCAAACTATGACACTTCCTCCACCGAATTTAACACTAGTCTTAAGGCATTTAGGCGACAACTTTTCACCTACTTTTCTACGAACGTACCTTTTCCCATCTGAGCCAAATAACATTAACTTAGATTCATCACTGAAATGCACCGTTTGCCATTTTTCTTGAGACCACAACACATGTTCGGTTGCAAAGGTAAGACGACACTTTTTATTTTTGGAGCTGATCAGTGGCTTCACTGCAGGTGCTCTTGCTTGTAGATCATGTTCAACTAAACGACGAGACACAGTTTTTCGAGATAAAGTTTTCTTCAATACAATGCTCATTTTCCGAGAAACAGCAGCAGCAGTTTTAAATCTGTCCTTTTTAACCAACTTTACCATAGCACGATCTTCTCTCTTGGTCATTTTTCTTGGACTACCTGTAAACTTTCTTGCTTCACACGAACCACAATCATCGTAGACCTCAAGAATACCGTGTAGAACACTTTTTGACTTGTTAACAATCTGTGCAATAGATCCAATACTTAAATTATCCTTCCTTCGAAGTTTAATAATCTACTGACGAATTGGTAACGGAGTAAGTGGCATTATATAAACAAAGTACACTGCAAATATTCTTACTAATGTTTAGTAAACGAACCGCCACGTAAACAAATTCAAAACATTAGAGTTCGCCGGTTAAATATACTAAAACACGGAGTAAAAGCAACCGTTCTGATCATTTTGACCGCCATGGTTTTTTCAGTAAATCACTAAATCATCTATAACTTTTGTATTATCCTCTCAAATTACACCAAAATCTCAGGCAATAACAAATAATATCGTATTTATTGTCTGTGAAAATTATAGAATATAAAACAACTTTGATATGTATAGGTATATTTTTGAATATAGCCCTCTCTTTTACTCTTTTACTTGTTTTAATCATTTGTTAGCGGCCATGGTGGAGCACCGCCTTTAGTCGAGCGAATCGACCCCAGTACTTATTCTTTGTAAGCCTAGTACTTATTCTATCGGTTTCTTTGATAAAAAATTATATCTACGTTTCTGACGAAAAGAATGCCGTTCTGACATGCGTACAGGCACTCACGCACCCACACACAATACATACATACATATATATATATATTATATATATATACATACAGATAGAGAGAAAGGGAGAGAGAGGGGGAGAAAGTGAGAGAAAAAGTGGGACAGAGAGAGAGAGAGTACGGTGCTAGCGTAGTTATGCGGGAGAAGCTTGCTTTTCTTCTGAACCATACGGTTACGGATTCAGTCCCTCTGAACCTGACCAAATCTTTATCGGGGAATTTTGTACACACAAACTGAAAGAAACTGGTCGAGTATATACGTGTGTGTGTGTTTGTTTGTGTGTGTGTGTGTGTATACGTTGTATGTTTGTATGTGTGTATTTATGCGTGTATGTTCCTGTTTGCGTTTGTTCCCCACCACCACTTAACAAACTTTGATGGTTCGTTTACCTCCCTGTGACATACCGCTTCGGCATATGGAAAGTCTTCAATATGAACAAGACTCAGAAATTACATGAATGCGTTGATGTTTTTCGACTAACACTGCGGAGCCGGTGCCCCAGCATGGCAGCGGTCCAACGACTGAAACAAGTGAAAGATAAAAGGTGAAATGCATAAGATATCTATACATATCGATGGAATAAATTGTGAAGACTAAATGAGTTACCGAATACAAATGCACTGACTTACATCTGCTTATGTTTCGCCAGGTAACCTATGATACATTATCTCTTAGAAGCCAAAATTGCTTGATTTAATGTAACTCACTTAGAGACGCATTCACATCATCGGAGTAATATCGGTTGTCTTTACCTGGTTAACAGACAGGCAATCAGTGGAACAACATGTCGGTAATTTCAGTGATGGCGATCGTATATGCTTTTAAATATTCGTAGTGAAACACCATACTGTTTATTCATGCGCTTATGCACATACTTGTACACGTGCACGTAATATATATATATATATATATATATATATATATATATGTGAATTATTAAGATGGCCATCCGCAATTTACAAACGAAAAATAACAAGTGTAGTCGTTACTAAAGTGATTGAGAGGCAACTTGTTTCCCTTGTTAGTCGTTAGGAAAGTGCTCTCACCTAGCTTAAAGATGTTTTAACTCTTCTAGCAATCTTGGTGCTGACAAGCATCCTTAGTCAATTTAGTGATAATTATACTTGTTCTCTTTCGGTTGTAAATTGTGAATAGCCACATTAATAATCTATGATATACGCTTCACTATTTTCGGTATCAATGTTTCCTATGTTGTTCTCTATATGATTGACAAGGCAAATTATTGTTGTAGCCCTCAGCAACTGAAGAATGGGTCACTGATGAAGATAAGTCAAATCTGAAATCAGCGTTGATATAACTACATCTCGCTTACCGTAGGGGGGGGTTGTCTTTCTTGCCAGTCGTTTTAAAGGTGCTCCCACGCCTCTAAGAGCTGTTTCATTCTTATTTCTAGCAATGCTAGGTGCAGACTAGCACCCTCATTCAGTTCAGTGGAAACTATACTTACATACATAATGTGTATATATATATATACACAAACATATATATATATATATCTTCTTTTCACCTTACAATTCTTGAAAAGTTGCATTGCGGCGAAAACCGGTTAGAGTTAATATTTAAAAAAAATATTTTTTCATTTTCCATACACCCATTTTCATTAAAATTTACCTTCAAATTAGCATTCTGCCTTTTTATAATTTTTCCTTGCCTATATATATATATCACCGTGATCACCGTGACCGACCAGGCTATCAGATGTTGTTACACATCGCTGGTCAGAATGCGCTTCGCATTGTTTTAGCCTTCAAACGACGCCACCCCGCTGGCTAAGTGAGCAGGCCAACAGAAGAAAGAGTGAGAGAAAGTTGTGGCGAAAGAGTACAGCAGGGATCGCCACCACCTGTATATGTACTGAAATACGCCATTTGGACTCAACACATACAGTCAGTTATACATACTCACATACAGGTACATCACTCATACACATGTGCTACCATCCCCAATGAGTACTCCCTGATGTGCAAAACATACTAACTACCCACAATCTTACAGATACACACATACAAAAAAATATGTATACTTAGTAGTTGCGACAATTTGTCACGGAAATACACCTTTAAGAAGTTCAGTATTAAAAAGCGCTGAATAGCGAATAGTTCTGAGGGTGAATAAGAATGGTGGATATCGGTATTTCGCTGGTAATTCAGCTTATTGGCAATATATATAGAAGTCACCTTGAAATGAATGCTAATCTTTTGTCTGAATTACATATGCAGATAGCGTAAAATCTATATTGTAATGAGTAAAAGTGATGCTACAGTAGAACAAAATTAAGTTTGAATTACAAGCAACTGTAATAATGTAAACTAATGTCACATTCTTAAGGCATGTGTTTCGTATATACGCTTATTAGCTGCGGAGTTTTGTTCAGGGAAAACATATATTAAATATGTGTCATACTTAATACTTTCTGGTTTGCAGTTATTCATTGATTTTAAACACTCGACGCCTTACTGGGATTTTTCATGGATGAAATTCTGCAGCTACTCAGTGTATCAAAAAAAGAAGCATATAACATCAGTAAGCATGTGACATCACCAATGTTTACGTTATTAGATATGTTTTGACCGAGCCGACGGAGTTCTAGAGGGAGTATGAAAAGTAAAACCCGTCGTGGGGTAGGAGAAATTACAGAGGCGAGGAAATGTGGGAACGAAGAAGCGATACGAACAGAAATATATGAATACTTAAATTTTGACATTTACAGCTATTTATATTTAGATATGTACGCACAGACTCACACAAACACCATATGCAAGTGTATACCCATACATACATACATTAATACATACATACATGAATACATACATATATACGCACACACACACACACACACACACATAACACACACACATATGTATATATACATAGTTTAGTATGGTATAGTAAGCTGGCTCACTGTGGAGCGATTATGTCCCCTGTCAGCGTATGAAACTATGCTTCCTTGGGGTTCTAAGGGTTTTTAACTCTTATTTTTAGCAATGTAGGTGCTACCCTATACACCTCAGTTACAACTAGTGACAACTTATTTTTTTCTTTTATTGGTTTATGTTGCGTATAGCCGCAACATTAATGCGTTCATTATATCGTAATAGTTCTTCCCTCTGTGTGCTTTTTACGCACAAGTACCAATCCCCCAAACAGTCATAGTTACATTTTCTTTGCGTTTAAAGAAATTTCTAACATTTCTGCTATTAAAAAAAGAAAATTGAAATTGAGTATGGTAGATTAATATGCTTTTATTAAAAATGAAATTGCAGATCACCAAACCAATAATAACCTCTCTTATTGTTAAAATAATTAATTGTTCAATAAAAACAAGTGAACCACAAAGAAACAATGAGCGAATAGGATTTACCATATTTCAGTATTACAATGCTATTTGGCGTTGATAGTTTTTGCGACATCAGATTTTAACAAATCTTTTCTTTTTCTTATCATACAACTACTCTTTAACTGTTTAATTAACATAAGAGTAATAATACGAGAATATAAATGTCCTAAAAGATACGATGAAAAATCAATCCCTGAAGCAAAATATAAAATTAGCAATCAAATTTCTTGTTTAAGAAGTAAATCGGTTTGGTGGATATTTATAAAAATAAACGCTATGTTATGATTAATGAAAATAATTCTTTCCACTACAGGCAGAAGGCCTAAAATTTGGGTGAAAGGGATGAGTCGATTACATCGACCCCAGTGCGTAATAGGTATTTAATTTATCGACCCCGGGAAGGTGAAAGGCAAAGTCGACCCATGAGGCATTTGAACCCAGAACGTAAAGGCAGACGAAATGCCGCCATGATTAATAAAAATATTCTTTTTTTTCTGCTTTAGACATAAGGACCGACATCTTTGGGGAAGGTGCCAGTCGATTAGATCAACCCCATTACGCAACTGGTATTTAGTTTATCGACCCCTAAAGGATGAAAGCAAAGTCGACGTCGGCGGAATTTGAACTCAGAACTTAAAGAAGACGAAATACCTATTTCTTTACTACTCACAAGGGGCTAAACACAGGGAGGACGAGCAAGGACAAACAAACGGATTAAGTCGATTATATCGACTCCAGTGCGTAACTGGTACTTATTTAATCGACCCCGAAAGGATGAAAAGCAAAGTTGACCTCGGCAGAATTTGAACTCAGAACGTAGCGGCAGACGAAATACCTATTTCTTTACTACCCACAAGGGGCTAAACACAGAGGGGACAAACAAGGACAGAGAAACAGATTAAGTCGATTATATCGACTCCAGTGCGTAACTGGTACTTAATTTATCGACCCCGAAAGGATGAAAGGCAAAGTCGACCTCGGCGGAATTTGAACCAGAACGTAACGGCAGACGAAATACGGCTACGCATTTCGCCCGGCGTGCTAACGCTTCTGCCAGCTCGCTGCCTTGCATGATTTCAGTATGCTTCTTGCTGGACATCCAATGAATTTGAAACAAAATGGCAAATATAAATAATTTCATGAGTTTATGATAGTTTAGGAAGATGCACAGTGAAAGAACTCGAAGCAGCTTTGAAGACAATAACAGATACCGCTGTCCATTCTTTCTCTGACGACAAAGTTAGAGCCAAATTATGTAGGTGTGTTGTCTAACAATCTATATCTCGGTAGAGTGTAGTAATGAAAAAAAATACCTTTGACAACCAATAAATTAATATAAGAACAAGTTACTTCCTGCGTGCGAATTCACATACGCACATCCATACACAAACACTCGCGCACACACACATACACATATGTAAACATATATATATATATGTGTGTGTGTGTGTATGTATGTATATATATATGTATTACATAAACACAAATTTCAAGTTGTGAGTGCATTGGACAAAACGTTTGGACTCCACATCACCAACAAACAAATTGCAATAGTTAAGATGAATCCTAACTCTCAGACCGACACCTACTGGGTCTCAAGAGTCGCTACTTAGCCCTAGGGCAGTGTCCAATGAGATGGTTCTCGGATAGTGTTTCGAAAAATCCTATGACCTATTAGAGTGAATTGATTGTTCATAAACAAAAGCACAAAATTTAGCCGTTATTAGAAATCTTAAATTTCAATGCAAGATTGTTGCATGTTCTTACGAATGGTATCAGGTAATGAACTCAAGGACTTTAGAGAAAGGAAAGCGTTTGGCTTCAGAAAGAGTTAATTTGGAAGGCGTATACATATATATACACATACTTAAGTGTATGTGAGTGTGTGCTTGTGTGTATGTGTGTGTATGTATGTACGTATATTCGTATGTATGAACCGACAAAATAATTAAACAAAGAAGAGGTTGCATTATTAATTTGTAATATCCGAAGCTTCAAACGCGAGGTGATTGTAAAATTCTTGTCCGGTTTTCAATTTAGAACTCTCAAGTCTTCGCTAAGAATTTTGTATGATTCTGAATTCATAGACATGTAGATGCCGGATGTGTCTGTTTTCATCGTCACCAGTTAACTAAGATATAGTTATGTGTTTTTAATAATTTCAAAGACAAAATATTTTATGTTAAGGGGATAAGTGAATGAAATGCATTCTAACTAAACCTCTTTCGCACGCATTCCCTTCAAGGCTAAGTTGAAATATTATTCATAGATAAGATATTTGATAACATAACGAAAACATATTTGTAGAACGTCAGAATCGCCCCACAGTTTGTGTATTGAGTAACCCTATGATGGTTTCGAATTCATAATATTGGAACTACTATGTAAAAATGTAACATGCACTTCTATAAATATTCCCCTCATATGAAATTTACCATATGTAGTACTGAAAAACAATTTTAAATGTTCAACATTTTTGTAACAAACATGTATAAAAAAAAACCCTCAACACGCGCTCGCGGAAAAAACAAGCTGTAATCTCTATGACTCAACGGGTCTTTCATAGTTTTATGAATATAGTCTATTCCAACTAGCCAAAGAACCATCCATTTTTGCCTTATCAGGAACAAATTTATCAAGACATATATCTGTTAAATGGCGCAGTTTGTCTTACTGCAAGGACTTTCACTATGATGCGTTCTCAAGCAGTGATATATCTGAAAATTTGACAAGTGTTATATTTGCCTGCTCTGAAATGCAGCATGCAACAGTTAGATAGCAGTTAGCATAAAGTAAGTTTGTAGTAAATGTGGAGTAAGAATGTAAGTATATTTGCATTAAAGCTGCAGTTATCTGCAAGAAGCGTGCAGTAAGTATGCAATAAATTGCAGTATGGTAGTAGCAAGATTGCAGTAAGCTTGCATTTAACGTGTAGTAAAATTACAGTTTTGCAAGGCTGCCATGAAGCATGCTACTTCTATGTGAGTGAATAAAATATAAAGAGGCGGAACTAGCATCTACTGCATCTACTAAGTGTTTGAAGCACTTCCGCACACAGACGCCAGGGCGTGTGCACGCATGCGCAAATACGTTTCGATAATATATATATATATATATATATATATATACATATATATATAGGCATGTGTGTATGTTTCCATGGTCGTGTGTGAACATGTGTGTATGTGAGTGTATGTGCATGTGAGTGTGTTTGTGTGTGTGTGTGTGTGTGTGTGTGTGTGTGAGTGTATGTGCGTGCGTGCGTATGTGTATATACATATATACAATATATACATTCTGTTAATTTTCCTTGCCGTAGTTTTCGCTACAACATATAAAGTGAGGGACAAAGACTTCCAGCGAAGCTTTTTATGATCTCCCTCTCTTTCTCTCTTTATCTCACTGTATTTGTATGTGTTTGTGTGTATGTGTTCTTGTGTGCGTCTGTGTACGCCATATATACCCGTGGGTAATTATGGAATGAAAATAATACGAAAACTAAAAGAGACAGCACATATGCCAGGATATAATAACCTCTTAAGCAGACCTAGCGCGGATATGAGTAGCATACGGTAACCGGTATTAAGGAAGAATAGGAAAATATTAGAGTTATAATCCCTAAAATTCACTCCATAATTGCCCATGGGCATCTGGCGTAGTAGTAAAGAGCGCGAGCTACTAACCCCAAGTTTCCGAGTTCGATTCCGGGAAGTTACCTGAATAATAATAATAATAATAATAATAATAATAACAACAACAACACCATCGGAAAATACCTTAGGAATGAGAACCCAGGTTCGAAATTCCCCTGGACACCTGATGAAGGCTGGAGAGTACATCAGCCGAAAAGTTATGTTAACAATAAACAAGATGAGGACAAATATCCGTCAAATGTAAATAACGTACATAATTCCTCATCTCTCAACTATAGAACTATTTCTTGTTGTGATATTGTGAGTCCTTCAGGTTTCCTTCACTTCTTTTCGTTACTTCTTTTTTTACTCATTCGACACTTATTTTTTATCTAATTTTTTCTTTCATAGGCATTACATGATCATATTAGCTCAGTCATCTCTCATAAACACAACATTCCTTTCATTCTATGCGCAATTTCGTCTCTACTATTTCCTAGCCTATCATCCATTAATTTCTACTTTACATGCAGTAAGGAATGCTTAGTGTTTCCAGGCTTCGATAGTTTTCGTATGTCATTGCCCATGATTTGGTACTTGAAACTATGTAGGAAAGCATTATGCTCTTAGGCCTTTACTCGCAAATATAATCCCTTTGTTTCCTGTAGAGGTGGTAGGTCCCTGAACTTTTTCTCCGAGCAGTTTTACATTAGCTTCTATACTTTCGGAATCCTCCCCTCCACTACTAATTAGATCACTTAGATAACGGAAACAGCCAATTAGTTCTAGTGATCCTTCAGGGCATTGGAAAAAATTCAGAAATTCTTTACAAAGTGTATACATAATATACATACATATATATATATGTGTGTGTGTATATATATATATATATATATGTGTGTGTGTGTGTGTGTGTATGCATGTATATTCGTATGCATGATGTATGTGTATATGTACATATGTGTGGGGGGTGTATACATGCATAAATATGCGTAGGCTTTCTTTTGTGGGTGTGAACTAGTAATGAAGATGTGGGAGTATATATATATATAAACATATATTTTCATAAACAGCATGGATGTACATAGTTACAGTGGATATAAATACAACAGAAGAAATATTTTTAGAAATAAAATAAAACATGAGTAAATGCCAGGGAACACTAAACAAAAATAAAGTATTAGAGAAACGAGAAATAAGAAACAACATGATCACAAAGCGGTTTGGTCAAATCAATACAACAAACAGAAAGGAATTTATTGATATCACAACACACATAATGCCAGACTAAGACCGTTTAAGAATGCCTTCCTTTCTACAATGTTATTTATAAATTCGAAATTTCGGTGTAGGCTAGACGCGGCTTGCTGCAGGAAGATCTGCTAACTAACGATCCAGTAGTTATATGTTGCTGTATAAGACATATATATGTATGTATACATATGTGTGTGTGTGTGTGATTGTGTGTGCATGTGTGTGTACATATGTGCGTGTGTGTGTGTATCATACGTATGTATGTATTATAAGAAAAAATCTGAGGTTAAAAGTCAAACAACGTTTCTAAGTGAGATCAATAATCCAATATGGATCAGAAACATGTACGTCCTTATGTACGCAGCTATGTGTTTGTCCATGAATTTGATTGTATCTGTGGCTGAGTATATCTCTGTGTATGCATGAAAGGCAACACTACATATTCTGTTTAGAAAAGAGAAGGCGTGTAAGCAAATTTGATTTCGCCTCTGATTTAATTTTCTTCAAAGCCAATAGAAGAAATATATTATCAACAACAAATAGTAAACAAAAAGAAAACAAAGAAATAAATAATTAAACAATAGAGAGGAATAATGTAAGCAACAGAAAATAGAAAATCAAAATGGCGGCGATCACTTTCATTGAAGGTCGTAAGTTTCAACGTTTTGAACAGCGATCAATGGCGAATGAGTCAGTTCGAACTAAATTGGTAGTTAAGCTATTTGAGTTGCATTTGTTTTAAAGTTATAAATATAAATATAAACACACATTCACGCAAACACAACACACACCCACAAACATCTACCATAATTATATGTATTCATGTACACGCATTATAAATATATGTATTCATAAACAAGCATATTATATATGTATATATATATAGAAATTATGTATATATATATATATATATATATATATATATATAGGTTCATATATAAACATGTGTCTATATCAATCTATCAATCTACTTATCTCTCTATTTGTCTACCTATCTATCTATGTAATATCTGTCTATCTATCTACCTCTCTCTCTCTCTCTCTCTCTCTCTCTCTCTGTATTTATAAGCATGTGCGCGCGCGCCTTTGTGTTAGGTTGATTGAAAGGAATTATCGCATTTTTAATTAGTGGTTATTTCGGTCATTTAAAAACTCAATTATGTATACCTTGCATTGAATCTTGACACTTTTCTTTCCCAACAATATTCGTATATAAAATGCGTAAGGCTCTCGTTAAGGAAATAATAGCCTTGAAAACAAACCAAGGGGTATGTCAAGACCAGTTATTTAGAATGATGTTTAAAATGCTTTGGTTGAACAAAATCCTCGAACAAAGGTTCGAAAACTTTCATTAGAACTCCAGTCATCTCGCACAACTGTTTTGGGACACCTGTACAAAATTGGAAAAGTCAAGAGAACAGATAGATTTGTTCCACATCAACTAAACGAGATTCATAAATCAACAAAAAAAATAGAAGCCTCGAAGTGTGCTCCTTATTGCTTTCTCGACTGGAAAAAAACCCATTTTTGCATGAAATGATTTCTTGTGATGCGAAATAGATACTATTTGACAACAGTAGCAGAACACGACAGTGATTAGATGCAGGAGAGTCACCTAAACACTACCAAATCCCATCTTTGCACTCTAAAAAGTGTTAGTGATCACTGTATGGCGGTCTGCAAAGGGAGTTATTTGTTATTCATTTTTGCAACAAGGAATAGTGTAACAGCAACATCGTATTGCTAGGAAATAGATTTTATGCATGAGAATTTGAGAAAGAAGCACCAAAACTAGTGAAAAGAGATGACTCGATTTCGCTCCACGTTAGTGCACGTCCGCACACTCCCCAAGCTACGATCCAAATGTTGCAAAGCCAGCATTATAAAATTTTGCCACATCCTCCCCATTCCTCTGATATCTCTACCACTGATCATTATTTTGAGCTTTTCATAAGCAATTCAATTCTTGAATAGAGAAGAGATAATTGAAGCATTCGGACAGTTTATCACTACAAAGATGAATTTTGTTTTTTTAAAGATGGAATACGACATAGAAAAACTTCATAAATTAACATGGATCATACTTTGATTAAATAAGCTAGTTCTCTAACACTTCTAGAACACTTTATTGTTACCTTTCAAATACGACATTCCATGTAAAACAACCTAATACATACATACATACATAATTATATATATATATATAATTGAAGCACACATATTTGGGTTAGTTTGGAAATATATGATTGTGTGCGAGAGGGATGGAGACAAGCCAATTATAAGTATTCTTCGTATATTCCTCATGTCTTAGTACGCATGAACTGCATACTTCTTGGCGGCTAAAGCTGAGTCATAATTCAACTTCTTGAATCATTCTTAACAGTCATCAGGGTTTGACCCCTTGCCACTATCCACGCAGAAGTCCATTTCATTTATTCAAGGGTGAAATCCTCACAGACACTGCACATGCGAATGTGTTATCTATATACTGTGTATTCAACCCCTCTGTAAATATATAAATATATAAAGGGGTGAGTAGGTGTATTCAAATTGAATGAATGAACATTAAAAATAAAAATAACGAGAAGATATGTACATGGAATGTATTAGTTTTACGCTCAGTAAAAATAGAATTAACGTTTCCAAAATAGCACTTCTTCAGAAAGGAAAAAAGGAAAAGGGAAAAATTCCGAGGTAGGATATCGTATTTCTAATTATTTCTTGATTGTATAATAATTTATAGTTGTTTAGTTTTTGTGGCTTAAACTCATGCTTTATGTTATTTCTAAAACAATTAGTTCCGTCACATTTATATCTCCTCTACACATGTTCATTCATGTTGTTTATGGAAACAAATATACATACATGGTTGGTTGGGTGTGTGGGTGTGCGTGTTTGCGTGCGATTGTGTGTATATGTATATGTATATACATACATACATATATATATATATATGTATATGTATATATATATATGTATATGTATATGTATATATATACGTATGTATATATATATATATTTATATGCATGTAGATATATACATACATATACATACATAGATACATTCATACATACATACATACATACATACATATATATATATATATATACACACACTCACGTTCATTATGAATATGTATTAATACACATTCGGTACGGGCCTACCAAACGAAGAGCACAACTGAACAGGGATAAAGGATTATCGATGGATTTCCTACATAGCCAATGTATTCAGAATAACAGACTGCTTATTCAACAATTCGTATGCACTTATGATCGGGCACATGAAATTAGAATTTCATATGACCGATCATGTAAATCTTACAACCGAAAGCAATTAATCTTACAACCGAGGAATGAATCTAATTTATCTTAGTTCGAATATTTGAAACATTACGAAATTTCAAATGATGTCTTTTGCGATCACAGACTTGTGATAGCAAGGTGGTAGATTCGTTTAGAAAGCAATTAATTTCTACCTTCAGCAAACCTTCAACAAACGTTTAGGACTTAAGATCGATATCGACACTAATATAACTAGGTCTAAATTTTTAGATATTTCGTTATACCTCAAATTTAATTCCTATAAGCCCTCCCTTGGTACTTACCAGAAATCTGTTAATAAATATTCCTGCCACCCATCTATTGTATTTAAAAACTTGATTCCAAATATTAACCGAATGATCGCTGCCTTCACTTTTCCGAAGAAATATTCGAAAAGGCTGAGCCATTTTATAAATGTCTACAAGATAGCAGTTTACTGATAAAATATTTTACAACCCCCCACTTCTTCTATCATCGAGTCGTATGAATAGGTCTCGGAAACTTGTTTGGTTCACCCCGCCCCTTTCTGTTAAGGTTTGGACAAATGTAGTAGAACTTTCTTACACTCAGTATATATTCACATTCCTAGAAACCATAGATACATTAAGAGCAACAGAACTAAAATTTCCATTTCTTGTAAAGACGACAGAACAAACTACGAAGTCAAATTGAAAATCCCTTCCAAAAGCAGATCCTATATGAACTGGATCAAAAGACGTTCAATATGTTCTATTGCAGAACTATATCTCTTAAGGATCTTTAGACCTCCAAGGATTACTGCAACAGCACCTCCTCAAAAGAAGGTATAGCCCATCTCTCCATCGCT
>NC_043008.1:71517092-71519592 GCF_006345805.1 Octopus sinensis | reverse complement strand
AAAAATATCTCTTACGGAAAAAAATTATGAGTGTGCCAGTATAAACAACATATCTCATTTCAATCCAGAGGTATTATATCGTGAGATGGGAAAGGAAATAATGAGGAAGGAAATGAATACCTTATTCAAGAAAGTCCCCTCTTGAATAATTTGGGTCAAAGACCACGAGTGAAAATAGAAATTTCAATCTTAAAGGGCCATGGCTACACATAGTTAGGAAAGAACACTGTACAAACACTGTACAAATATAGTCAATAAACACCGAAATTCCACAATAGCTGTAAACAAACCGCATAAGAGTAAAGCACTTGGAATGGACCTAATAGTTGGATACAGGTGCAAGAAACATACCTTTACTGACATTAACACTTGTATTGAAAAAGGCTATGAAGATTAGATTGTTATACCAAGTTGGTTTGCAGTATCTTGTAGCTAAGAATGAAACTATCAAGATGGAAGAAAATTATAGGCGCATTGCTTCTTTAAAAATTGTGCAATTTTTAACCAATTTTTCCAGTATATTTGAGATTCCAAAAACATGATGCTTGATGAGCAGGCTGGTGAATAGTAGGGAGGGTACAGATGTACCGAGCAATTTTTGGTAAGCAAATCTAGTGTCTGAAGAATACAACGTCTCAGAAAGCTTGATTTTGGGAAAGCCTTCGATTCTGCTCACGACTAATGGCAGCTGAAGACACTAAACTTAGCAAAAGTGTCTGATTTCTTATTTACCGCCATTGAAGGCCCACAAATACCAGCTCAACGACCCTCACACTTATAGATAAGAGCGGGATGATCGTATCAGATATTTCTGTAATTCTGTTTATTTTGTCAGGAAATCCTTTATCATTTCAACTATAAAACTCTGATGGCTACATCACTGGATTTGCACGTACTGCATATAACAAGGTAGATCATAATTCCTTTGTGGATGACCTGAAGATCTATACCAAACATGAGTACAATACTAAAAATCAGCTAAACATGATATGTCAGCTGTCATAGGAATTGAATTTCGCCCAAACTATTCAGATTTGAGTGTGAAACATGGAAAATTAATATCCCAGACCAAACGCCCACGATTCAAGAGTCTACATTCTCACCTATTCCACATAAAATAAGACAAATACCAAACCATCATTAAAAAGACAGCATGTGAAAGTGCTTTGAATAAAGATAGAGTGACACGAGAATACTACAGAAGACTTAGAAAATATGGCAGTAGCAAATCTTATCTTACAAGACCATATCTGCCAATGTCCTTGTATTCCCAGTGATGATAACAACATTGGGGATACTCAACTGTCTCATGGAGGAAACCATTCGATACACACTGAAACTCGCCAGATTCTGACATCAACTGGAGATATTCACAGAAACAGTGATATCGATTGGTTTTACATAAGAGAAGGTACAATGTTGAGATCAGGGAAGATACCTTTCGAACGACATACGATCGCTTAGACAGCACTTGCTGAACAGCAGCAGCAAAATATATGCATTAAAGTAGAAGAGTGTGTCTTCAGGAAGCAAAGTCTTTCTGATAACCTCCCATTCAGCACTAAAACAGCTGGACTAAGATAACTTAAAGCAAACCTTGATATTAAACACTTGTCAAACCACCACCCCAGTAATAATAATAATAATATAATAATAATAATAATAATAATAATAATAATAATAATAATAATAATAATAATAACAACAATAATAATAATAAAGAATATGCATTGACATGTTTATTGAATATAAATATATCAACATGTAGGGTGCCACGATTGGCTGGATCCTTAGTATGAGCTTAAAGTACGTTGAAACACCTCATAGTTCTCATTGTTGGTAATACACACACACACACACACCACACACACACACACATATATATATATATATATACATATATATGAATGGATGCATACACAGACACACTCACACACACACATATATATATGTATATGTATATATATATATATATATATAGAATGGTTGTATACTGTCAATCTAACAAGAACGTGACAGTAGGGGGTACACCACCACTGAATAGCCCTAGGAAGCATCGAACGCCTCCTGATAGCTTTGACACATTTTTTCCCTGTGTCCTTATATACATATAGGGAAAAATGTGTCAAAGCTATCAGGAGGCGTTCGATGCTTCCTAGGGCTATACAGCGGTGGTGTACCCCCTACTGTCACGTTCTTGTTAGATTGACAGTATACAACCATTCTATCGCCCCACCACCGTACATGTCTCTACGAGAGATTTAGAAATTCAATATTTCTTATATATATATATATATATATATATATATACATATGTAGGTAAATATACATATATATACTATATATATATATATATTTACCTACATATATGCCTATATATTATATAGGCATATATTCATATTTGTGTGTTTTTGTGTTTATGTGTGTATAAGTGTATGTGTGTGTTGTATATGCGTATATACAAGTGAATGTCAGTGTATGTATAAGTGAATGTGAGCGT
>NC_043008.1:71494592-71512092 GCF_006345805.1 Octopus sinensis | reverse complement strand
ATGCGAATACCTATAACCAGATCCGAGAACGATAAATTGTATGTAATTTCTCTACTTACCTCTTTTTCAATTTAAGATGCCGCAAACAATTATCGCTTCTGATCACACTGAGACTGAAACATTACCACCCACTGATTGACAAACCATACACGTTTTATCTCCTTGTCAAAAGCTCTATTACTTGATTTGGATATATTTATATAAACTGATTTTTATTTTCTTATTATTGTCAAAGACTATATATCACTTGATTTGAATACATTTTTATAAACTAATTCTTGACACCACAGAGAATACACAAAGCCTCACACTTTACTTTTGAACATTTTTTTAAATAACTGAAACTTGTTAAATTAAATACTTTTGAAAGCGTTCTGCATTTTCTGATTCTTATCCTTATACACACAGACAGACACACACACACACACACACACACACACACACACATATGTAAGAGTCGCTAAAGCAGATGATCAACAGAGAGAGCTGAAGGAACTGAAACTCTCCTCCCTAGAGAGAATGCGCGAAAAATATGCAGTAATAAAAATACAGAAGATCCTTGAAGTTCTAACTCTAAAGTACTAAAGACACCTAATCTAGAATAAGGTCACAATACTTACTTAGGTGTTTAAATGTATCTGTGTCACCGCCTACAGCGACGGTGCTTTCTAATCAAGATCAACTGCATGACCTACTTAAGTCGAGCATTGCATAAACATTTAACCTTTCACGTATTCTGCATGTATATGTAATTAAAGACGCACAGACACATGCACATGCACACACATGCACGCACACATACAGAAACACACACACCACACAAAAATAAACAGAGACGCCGAGCACACAGACACACATACGACACAACCACAGCACATACAACATACACATCACACATGCATATACATTCATGCATAGATACATTGAATGACTCTAAAGTAAGTGTTCACTGAAATACATCTTGTCTTCAAAATTTAATGGATACCAAAGACGGAATTTAATTTTGTTTTGGACGACTGTATTCAAAATCATGACCGTTCTGGTACAGGTGATGTGGAAAACGCGAAGGAATGGAATCGCAAACGTCAAGAAATATTTGGAGTGGTATTTGTGCGCATTCTCGATCAAGGACCGCTATCAATTCGTCGATTGTTACGAGTTTTGTGCAGTAAACATCGACTTTAAAGTATCCCCCTTAAAAAATATTGCAATAGCACTGGGATGGGGCGGTAAACATGTGGGGTATTCCGCAAAAAAACAGTTCGTTCAGATGCCATGTTTCACAAAATTTAATCAAGCTTACATTATAATAAACAGTGTAATTGTAACTAATTTTCCAGGAAATAAAAATTCGTATCTTCACACTCCACTTGAAATAGTATTTCAACATGTAAAGAAGTCCACTCCTAATATTGTCAAGAAACAATTTTTCAATTAATCCATTAGAGAATATACTGCACCGCACTGTAACTCCTGGAAGATTAACATGATGTTTATCTGAAATAGGCTGAATCTCTAGTCCCCAGTATGTGTGATTTTGGTGGCTAAATCATATATTTTATTTAACTGTAATCTAATCACTCTTAACGTTGTTTCTTGGAAAATGCATACATACCTTGCCTATTACAAAACTCTCCTCTTTGGTCCGGATTATCTCCATTGAGAGCATGATCTATTTCCCGTTCCAGTGCTTTAAAATTCAATGGATACTTGATTCTGATATCCCGGGCTCATGACTTGCTTGCCGCACAGATTTTTCGAATCCTATCATTGACCCTTTCATGCTTTTATGAACGGACATTCCGATGTATACGGTGTAACGAAACGTGTCTTGTAGTTATTCTGCTTCAAACTTAACTTTTAATTCAAAGGGCATAAGTCGAGTAGGTTTGATTTGCTTGAAAGTCACACTGCCTTTGGATTACGACTGCGCTTTCAGACTTCCATTAGGATTTTAGGACAAATCTCCTTTATTCAAAGCTTACTCCGGCTTCTTTCACTATTTCTAATGAGTTTTTATATAAATAGAAAGGATATTGAATTGAGTTATCCACTGTTAAAATCTATACACATTTTCGGACCACCACCCCGCTACAAACACACAAATGCATCACACACCCACACCCACACAAACATACACACACAAACTCACAACATGACACTTCATGGACGGCCATAACTATGTCAACAACACAGCTAACACGGTCAGCAGCAGTGGCGGTGCTAACGATGACAATAACAACAACTACAACTTCCACGGTGGCAAATATACTATATTTTTGACGGGTCTTGGTACAGCAGCAGCACAACTAGGTGAGAGGATGGGATTGGAGGGAAAGCCACACTGCTGCTAAAAACTATGATACATACACAAGCATACACACACATACATACTCACGCGCACACAGACAACAAACCAGGACACAAATGCATGTGCACATAAGGATACCCATCTTAGAATAACAGAATGGAATAAGTGGAGCAAGACCACACAGGAAAACGAAAAGTGTCGCTGAAGAGGTCACAGATGACTGACGAAAGATTTCAGGACAATGGACATGAGTTATAATAATAAAATAAGAACAGTAATAAACGAGTGAAGAAAAAATATATAGTACATGTGTTTATTTGAGAAAAAAAAGCATAATGACCATGCCGAAAATCAACGTTATATATGTGTGTATTTATATTATATATATATATATATATATGTGTGTGTGTGTGTGTATACATATACACATATATACATATACATATATATATATATATATATATTATAATATATATATAATTAATCAATATAGGGAGGCAAAAAAATTTTGTAGAATTCTTTTGCCCCCAGCGGCCTAGTGGGAAAAAATTAAATAGTCATAAACCATTTTTAAGTTCATATCACAATCAAGGAACGGCCATAATAGGCCATTCACCCCTAGAAATAACAGCCAAAAAGCTTCAACCGCAAAATAACATTATTCTGTAAAACAGGAGAAAAATTAAAAAAACATTTACCCTGAAATTCCTTATACGATGCACCGTTTCGTCTACTGTTTAATGGCAAACTAACCTGATTAATTAAATCAAGCCAATCTACCATAGGCCCTAGATTCATCAGTAAGGAATAGCCAAATCGGAACAGATATTTTCACGAGGCATTCACGTCCATGCCTCGCCAATATCTGACCTAAAATTTTCAAATCGTCGCACTCGCGCCAAATTATCGGCAGCAAAAAATATAAGCCGCCGATTCCATTACGGAACTAACCAGAAAAGAAAATTCATAATTAATCAATATAGGGAGGCAAAAAAAATTTTGTAGAATTCTTTGCCCCAGCGCCTAGTGGGAAAAAATTAAATAGTCATAAACCATTTTTAAGTTCAATATCACAATCAAGGAACGGCCATAATAGGCCATTCACCCACTAGAAATAACAGCCAAAAAGCTTCAACCGCAAAATAACAATATATTTGTTATTTTGCGGTTGAAGCTTTTTGCCGCTTGGGGGCAAAAGAATTCTACAAAATTTTTTTGCCTCCCTATATTGATTAATTATGAATTTTCTGGTTAGTTCCGTAATGGAATCGGCGGCTTATATTTATTTGCTGCCGAAAATTTGGCGCGAGTGCGACGATTTGAAAATTTAGGTCAGATATGGCGAGGCATGGACGTGAATGCCTCGGAAAAATATCTGTTCCGATTTGGCTATTCCTACTGATGAATCTAAGGGCTATGGTAGATTGGCTTGATTTAATTTAATCAGGTTAGTTTGCCATTAAACAGTAGACGAAACGGTGCATCGTATAAGGAATTTCAGGGTAAATGTTTTCTTTTATTTTCTCCTGGTTTACAGAATTAAGTTTATTTTGCGGTTGAAGCTTTTGGCTGTTATTTCTAGTGGGTGAATGGCCTATTATGGCCGTCCTTGATTGTGATATATATATATATATGTAAAAAAAATATATATATATAACTACAAAATGGGACAAGGACGCAAAACACTCAAAGAGACGACACAAAAAACGGACGGGTCATTCGAAGCCTCTAATCTTCAGTCAAGCATTAGATTTCTTGGAAAAAATAATAGTAATAAAAGGACAAAAACAGCGGGCGTCTTACGACTTTAGACGGTTCAACTTGGCTTAGCTGGCGTAGTTGGAAAAAAATGCATTTGCGGCAGACGAAGAAAACGATGTTGTCGTGGCGGTGGTCAGAAGCCGAAAGGCTAGTTGACCGGCGGTCACGTGAGAGGAGAAGAGAAAGAAAAAAGGGGGCAAAGGAATCAAAGAGAGAGAGAAAAATAGGGACAAAGGCACAAAAGGAGGGGGGAAGAGAGAGAAAGAAGGAATTAAAGAGGGGAGAAGAAAGAGAGCGTGCCAAGGATTGGCTTGGCGACAGAATCAGTGAGGTGCAAAGTGAGAAAGACAGAGAAATGTGAGAGAGTGGGGAAAGAGGAGACCAAAGAATCAGAGGCAAGAAAAGAGAAAGACAGAGGCTAGTGAAGTATTGAAAAAGTGTGTGTAGAAGTCGTACAGTAGTGGAATGCTTACATACATAAGAGAACAAGATTACGTTACGCCGCAATAATATATGTATAAAAAATATATATAAAAATATTAAATAGACGACACAAACAACGGACGCGTCATTCGAAGCCTCTAATCTTCAGTCAAGAACCGGATCATCCTCGCAATTTCGGCTGATTAATCTTGAGATCGCTCCGATCCGGCCAGCCCCAAGGAAAAACTAAGCTACGAGCATTAGATTTCTTGGAAAAAGGATCGAATGTATACGAAACAAAGACAGAAAAACGGACAATGCCACACGAATATAAATACAAAAAACAATAATAGTAATAACAGGACAAAAACAGCAGGTGTCTTACGATTTTAGACAGTTCAACTTAGCTTAGCTGGCGTATTTGGAAAAAAATGCCTATATATATATAATTATTGCAGCATCTGTTTGTTAGCTGTTGCTGGAAAGATCCTCTGTAGGGTAATGTTGGATAGATTGCCTCTGCACATTGCTGATGAGGTTCTAACAGAATTAGAATGTGGGTTTATGGATATGATATTTTCAGCTAGACAGTTGCAAGAGAAGTGCATCGAACAGGATATGGACTTATACCAGATTTTCATTGCCCTAACTATAGCGTTTGATTCTATCAATAGAATTGCACTTGGGAGATACTAAAAAAGCTAGCCTGCCCTGAAAAATTTGTGAGAATGCTTAGACAATTTCATGACCAGATGGAAGTGAGGTACCTTATCAGATCCATTTTCTGTACAAAATGGTGAAAAGCAAGGTAATATGCAGCACATGGTGAATGCGATTTGTGTAGCATGTGCAGCATTGGGACTAACGATCAATCTAATAAAAACTGTTATAATGTCCGCTCCCTCCGAGATGTATGTGGAACCTTTTATAAGTGTAAATGGTCAAAGGTTGGAGACTGTACTTATATTTATTTATTTGGGAAGTACCTTGGGTACTGCTGGTTTTGATAATGAAATGTCATACAGGAAAAGCAGGGATAGTGCTTATGGTAGGCTTGATAGGCGTCTGTGAAAACAACATAATGTATCTTTACAAATTAAAGTTTATATAACACATGCGTCCTCCCATCTTTGCTATATTGAAGTGAGGCATAGGTTGTCTACCATAGGCAGGTAAGGCAATTGCAACGATATTATCAATACTGTCTGAGAGAAATTTGGGGGATGAACTGGAAAATGGCCATTAGTAATGTGGGGGTGCATGAGAGGATTGGCAGTATAAGTATAGAGTCAATGATTTTGCAAAGATATTTGAGGTGGGGGGACATTTGTTAAGGATGAGTGATGAGCGACTGCCCAAGCAGCTATTGTATGGTGAGCTGGAAGATAGCAGGACACCAACGCATAAGGTGTAAGGATTGCTTTAAATTGCTCTAATACAGACAGGAATTGCAGCTGGTAATTGGGAGAGGGAGGCACAAGACCATGATGGATGGAGGAAGATAATGCATGATGGTTGTTGAAGGTCTGAGAGGGAGAGAGTGAAGTATGAGAAAATTAGGAGGGGTCTTAGAAGGAGGACTCTGGAAAGTAAGGGAGTGTTGCTTTTTATGTGTGTGGTTTGTGAGAGGGGGTATTTGAGACGTGCAAGCTTGGTGAGCCATCAAAAGTCTCAGGAGAAATCGACCCATGATAAACAGTGATGTGGCTATTAAACTTCTCTACAAAACAAGTGTAAAATGTGGGAGGATTTGCCTCTCAGTGGGAGGTCTAAAAATACATGTTAAGGGAGTGCATATGATGGCACCTGTTTCTCCTGCCAGCCAACACAGTTGTCCTGTATGTAATAAATTGTGTAAAAGCTTGGCTGCGCTTAGCTTAAACCTCATATAAGGGCATCACAATAATGAATCATTTCAGTAAGTCTTCTTGGCAATGGCTTTTCTCGTGTAACGGGGGTGTAGCTATGATATATATATATATATATATATATATATATTTATGTGTGTGTGTGTGTGTGTATACATACATATATTTATACGCATATATATATGCGTGTGTGTGTGCAAAATTTTGTGTAAAACGTTTCCCTTTCCTTTCGACTTGGCAATAGTTTTCAGTTACTGTAACAATATTTTTACATTCACATTATTTTCACAATTTACGAACAATTACGTTAATTTGCGAAATCATTGCATTATATATTTTGCTATAAATTCTTAATTAAGAATTTTAAACAATATAAACCTGCAGATATATTTTTATGAATGTACTCTCGTAAAAATTTTCACTTCTATTTTCTTCTCTCATAATCTCAATCTTCGTTCTACAGTGAAATTATACGCGTGCTCAGTTGCGTTATGTTTTAAATTTGCAGATGTTATTAGGTTATTATTATAATTGTGGTGTTATATTTGTATATTATTGGAGTGTTATATGTGAAATTAAATTTATCATATTATTCTTCCTTTATATGTATTAATTCTCTTAATTCTGTTTTATGGCATATTTGCTGTATCCTATGGTACTAAAATCGCTTGTATTGAATAATTGTACTCAATTCAATTTCGAATTCTTTAAAAAACGTCTGAATTTGTATTATTATCAACATCTAAACATCTGTACAGATTACAAACAATATCGATAGTTTGAACTATCGATTTTTACTAATATAGTAAATATACATTGTAACTTTCTAAATGTCATTTGAACATTATCATATACGAGAATACATATTTGACTAAAACAAATATGTACATCAAATGTTTGGTTACGTAATCGAAAAAGATATAATATGCAACGAAATAAAGTTATCTAGAGATATGAAATATGAATCGTAAGAATTTGGTAAAGCGTTATTAACTTTATAAGATTGTATTACCAAAATATAACGTAGTGAACGACTAACTTGCAATAGAACCGAACTAAATATATTTAGTACATATTGAAGTATATATAAAATAAATTTATTGGTGACTGTTCTTTGAGCTCTAGCTTTGGAGAAATCATAAACTTGTAAAACTAAATTTACAGTTTGTAATTGCGTTGTTCTCTCTAAGAAACACATAAAGATAAATCTAGTGCATGTGCGTATATGTGAGTGTGTGTGTAACTGTTTGCATGTGTGTGTTTGTGTGCATACATGTGTTTTTGTGTGTGCGCGCGCGTGTGTGTGTGGTTAAGTCTTTTAGTGTTTTCCGTTTAATCAGCGCTTCCGGCAAAAAATTAGCCAACTGGTGGTATAGGTCTTACTTGGGTTCGATGTCACTTCGCTCCTGTTGAACTGTTATGAAAGGAATTAAAGATGAGAAACTTCGTTGACTATTGCAATAATTAATATTACAAAAAAAGAAAAAAAAAACAGGCGGTAAGCTGGCTGAATCATTAGAACAACGGATGAAGTGCTTAGAGGCATTTCCTGAGGTAGACTTTCCATTTCACCCTTTCAACATTCGCCTTTCATCTTTTTGCAATCGATAAAATAATTACCAGTTGAACTCTGGGGCTGATGAAATGGATTCCCGCTGCACCGAAACTGCTGGCCTTGTGCCAAATAATATAAGCTAAAATTATTGGTGTATTAAAATGGTGAGCTGACCTTCATGATTATTTGTGTCCAGAAGAGATATTGTTGGTATCTAAAGCAGTTAGTCTTGGTAGTTTCAGTTAAACTTTCGTTGCATGAGTGTGCTGCCGTTACTTCGCTGCATTCATATCGAGTAGTCACTGTATCTGCAGCGCGCACATCGATGCATACTCGATCAATTAAAATTTACAACCATGTTATTGATAAACTGCATTAAAATTTGAATTAAAACCTCATTAAAATTGTTTGCTGCACATAAGATTAATGCACCTGTACTCTTTTTTTATTTTTAGCTTTGTTCATGTATTTAAATATTAACGTAAAAATATTTAATGTATTATGATAAACTGCTTATTGCTCACAGTCACAGCGACAGCTTCGGAAACAATAACAATTACATCATCAAAAACTGATAAAAGATTTTGATATGTGAATACAAAAATGCGAATATACAACACAGATATATGTAAATTAAGAAAACGTATAATTTAGAAATTGTCGAAGTCGGTTAGTATTTCTCTATCAGCAAATAAAGTTGGATACTGCACCTGTAACATTTGGCGACATCCGGGCTTATTAGTACATGTATAATCAGATATACATGGAATATGAAATTTTGCTCATTTTTAGCAAGAGCGTGTTGAAGAATTGCCAAATACAAAGAAGACGATAGTTAAAATAGTATGTGAAGTATTTGTCGAACAAAGCTACTATGGGATGTTTATTCCATCCACGTTTCACCTATGCCCTCTTTTCACCCCGTTCTCGTAAACATCGCGAGCGCACAAGTGCCCAAGCAGAGATCTGTAACCAAGAACGGCATTTTACAGGCAATGGTTGACATAATGCTTAATTAAAATAAGTGACTTCATTTTAAAATATTATTCTCTCTTCAGCGGATATAAATTTAATAGTAACATTAACAAAACCTGATTTATAGCATTTGTATTTAATAACACCCAATATAAATTTTGGTTGGTTGATTACTCCAGTCATAGTTTTACGTCGTAAACACACCTACATCGGTTGTAACGCGATGTCGGGGGTATAAACACAGACACACAAACATATACATATATACAGGTCGTAATCTGTAAATTGTCGTAATTTTATATTTCTAATTTCACGCATGCGCATTGCTTGCTTTTGATTTTGTCGACTACACAGTATAGTAGAGTCAGATGGGCAACGTCTGTGAGAAAAACAGCACCATTACGCAATTCACTCTGCCACAAATTTGGAAACGACATACTGTATTGCTTGGCATTCGTGTCGGAAGCTCCAGTACGAACATTTCAGAGTATTTGGGTGTCAAACTAAGGTGCAGTTGAGCGAGAGACTTACAAGCCTCCTTGTAACACTAAAGATTAACTGAAGGCAAGGATTATGGCAGCATTCACCAACTGAAACAAGGAGACTATCCAGAAGAGTTGCAGGAGATCACGAAGTCGTCCGGAGGCCGTGGTTGTAGTCAATGGTCATTCTATTGAAGAAGTTTTCTCCTTTGTATTTCGACCCACCTTTATGTAATTTTGGTAAACATATCTGTTAAAATGAGTTGTCACTCTTATTTTCCTTTTTGCGTAATTTAGATGAGTTTATTCACCGCACACTGTATATGCACACACACACACACACAAATATACATACATACATACATACATACATATATATATATATATATATATATATATATATATATATATATATATATATATATATATATATATATATATATATATATTATAGATATTCGTTGCAAATATCTATATTTTATATTTGCTACAAATATACAACTGAGAATATTTTTTATTTTAAACTTTAATTTTATGGTTATTATTATTTTTCTTTTTAATATTATTCTTCACTTCATCCTTTTGAATAAATATCAAGAAATTTGATGGAAGCTGAATGATAATTTTTGTACGTCTGTCGTCTTTCCTGAGAATATCCATAGTAGATTTCGCATAGTTTTAAAATTACTTGTCATATAACAGGTAAAATTCTGGTATATTAATAAAAAACTGTATTGTACGATACCATTTATAGATTCTTTGCAGAAGATAAGTATATGCAAAGCATAATAATAAAAATCCTTTCTACTATAGGCACGAGGCCAGAAATTTTAAAGGAGAAGACTAGTCGATTTCATCGATCCCCTAAAGGATAAATGGCAAAATCGACCTCAGCGGAATTTGAAGTCAGAACACAAAGACTCGCGAAATGTCAGGCAACAATTTGCCCGATGTGCTAATGATAGTCCCAGCTCCTGACCCGCATAATAATAGTAGTAACCCATTCTATCATCGCAGGAACAACAAATGAAATTGCTGACAGCAAAAAATAACACCAGCGGATGCAACCAACACGAACATCATTAAGGAGAAAAGCAAGAAAAAAGGAAATGAATGCTTCAAAGCCGCTGTTAGAGATTTCACCGACGCGTCATGGAAACTAATTGAAGACACTCTTATAACTCTGAAAATGAATTCAAAAGTGCAAAATGTATGTTGAAGAAATGTGAAACTGAATGTTCCTAGATCAGGCCAGCAAGAAATCAATTTGCGGACACTTCTACATAATACAATTGGAGAAAAATTTCAAGAGTAGAGTAGGCAACACACCTGCAGATAAAAAAATGTTTAAGATCAATTTAGAAGAGCAAATACTATATAGCCAGGTTGGGGAAACATAGTAGTGTCGAAGTGCGGTTCGTCTCAGAGACGTGGTCAAATATGACTCAACAGTCACAATAGCGTATGACAAACGCACTATCCTCCCTATTCATCTTGTTCGAAGGGCATTCATAGTAATAATACTAAATATACAACAAGAAATCAGCATCTGCTTCTTTATGGCTACGATTCTCTTCGAAATTGAAAAGAAAACTACTTTTCTGCTGAGAATACAGTCCATATGATTTCCATCACCCGAGGAAAGAAATTTGGTACTACTGATGTGAGATTTTAGATGGAGGAAGAAGCTAGATGTAATTCTGCGACCTCTTTGAAGAATGACGACTTTTTCTTAATCCCCAATTATCGCAGCCAACATTTTGCAAAGATTAGGGTGCTGAATGTGCCGCTAGAAATTTCCATTACTTGGTTAGTGGCGGCCATCTTGGCAGGTTTAGAAGAAGACGAACTCACAATATTGGAGGTCAAGAAACCTAAGCAAAACTGGTTAGTTATAGGTATGGAACTGACCTTGCATTGCAAGCAGGCCATATCGACCAGCTTCCCGATCTAATCGATCTTCCGGATGGCACTCACTTGTCAATGTTCGTGGAGGGTAGACAGCCAAGATTAGATTGGAGTGTATTCTGTTTATTTTCTTGAGGAAGAGAAGCGTTTCAATGATCAGATGGTCGGTCTGCTTCCAACATTTGCGAGGCGGCTTAGGCATGCCATGGAGTTCAATGCGCAAACACGTACTCAGGTTAAGCCACCTGCAGCGACTTCTAGAAGGTGAACGTTAGGGGCCTCCGTTTGTGAGGCATGCCTTTCCGCAGCTCGTCTCCTTGACGGAGCTGCAGTCCTGAGTAAAGGATAGGCCGAGACTAAATGCCTGGCACTTAGAATGTCGTCAGGCGCTCACTGTCCACAAGAAGCCAGGCAACAGGATCGGAGAGATACTCTGGCGTTGGCGAAGACGAACAAATAAGTCTATTCTGGAGTACTTTCCTGTCGGGGACTGTTATGGATAATTTCCATATGTCAGACGGGTTTGTCCGATGAGTTCGCAGAGCGACACACCCGTCCCGCTTTCCCCAAATTTCAGGCCTTGTGCCTATAGTAGAAAGGATTATTATTATTATTACTATTATTATTATTATTATTATTATTATTATTATTATTATTATTATTATATTATTATTATTATTATTTCATTAGATGAAAACTCACAGCAGACTAAGCTGACACTTGTTTACTTTTCGACTGTTCACTCTCTATTTCTTTGTAAAATCACTTCTGATCTACTTTGAATAACCTATTCTGCTGTTATCCCTTTATACTTTGGTCGTATTTTACCATCTTTGCTTTCTTTACAACGAAGCGATATTTCAGTTCCTCCATTAACACTTTCAGGTCCTTTCATTCAATATCATACTTCCTCTTCAGTGCCCTGTATTTTTGTTCGCCTTTAAGCCCTCCTTTCTCCTTTCGGTCTGACACAGAAATGTCTTTCGAGAGCATGTCTAACCCCGTCTGTATTCCTCTTTTCCACCTGGATGTTTTCTTTCCTCACTCCCATTATATATCTTTTTCTTGACATCAACACTTATACATTTCTGCTACAACAATACTTGCTGCCTTCATCAAAATAGTTGTTTTTGTTCTGATTTATTTCTGAATTTCTTGTTTCAATTTCAACCGATCAACATTTTTAAGGTTGCAAATAATGTCGCTATCGTTCACCTGTAGCCTTGCTATTATTCTGTCGTAGATTGCTTTTTGCCCATCTGTCATGTTACCATTAGTTTTATTGTCTTCTTTCAAACCATCTATATGTCTCTCATCGGACAAGCTATCAGTGTTCCTTTCCTGAGGTTTATTAAATATTTCACCTCAGTTTTCTGCTCTGAAATTACTTTAACCGTAGGAACTCTATTTTCATCGTTTCCTCTGCAGCTGTTTTCCAATATCCGTCTTTCGATAGCTTCGAGCTTTACTTCTGTCAACCGACGATGTTTTTTGTTATTGCTCTAGCTTGATCACATAATCTCTCTTCCGTGATTTGAAGCAATCATCTTTCCCTCCATTGATCATACACACGTTGTCGATATCTCCAAATACGAACACCGTTTTCGACTACAGGATTGCTGAGGTAGTAACACTCCATGACCACAGCATTGACTTGTTTGTTCCATCTACGCCGTGTGTGCTGGTCCCTTGTAATTCTGATTCTGTCGGATGCAACCCTATCACCATTAAAAGCTTCAATCTCATTACTACCATTATTCACGCTATTTTGTTTTTTCATTGTCACTCATATGAGGTAGCGATTACCAGGTTGCGCAATTTCCATTGTTTTTATTGTGATGCCATCACTAGATGTATCATCAAGCAGGACATGGGAAGATTCCAACTACTTCCTTCCATTATTATTATTATTATATTATTATTATTATTATTATTATTATTATTATTATTATTATTATTATTATTATTTCATCAATGATATTATCATTTTAATTTTTTACTATGTCATTGTTAATGTTTCCTCTGATCCGACATAATTATTATTATTCAGTACTCTTATTTTTATAACACGCTGTCATCTCTGTGTGCCTTGGGTATGTGCTGTGGCTTACTGTGATGCTCTTATGATTACTGTATTGAAAGTGTTTTGCGTAGGATGTACGCTGTGCCTAATAGTACTCTTTTCTGTCTGATATATATATTTGTTAGTCCTGGTGTTTTTTATGCATTTGTCTGAATATTGTTTTATCATACCTAATGCTCCGACTATGATAGGAATTGTTTCTGACTTTAGACTTCACATTCGAGTTACCTCTATTTCCAGGTCTTTTTATTTTGAATGTTTCTTTATTTCTTTTAGAGAAACGTTGTCATCTGTTGGTATTGATACATCAATTAGAAAACACATTTTTCTTCATTATCTCTAACAACTATATTGGCCTTAATTTCTCTATCTGTGTATATTGGCATATCCCATATCATTGTTACGTTCTCATTTTCGGTGACCTTTTCTGGCGTGAGCCTATACCATCTTCTTTCTGTTGTTATTCCATAATTTTGTCATAGCATCCAGTATAAGTAGGTCCCAATTCTGTCGTGTCTCTGAATATATTCTTTATTATTATTGTGGTGATCTCGTATGAAAATAAACAGCACATGACATTGCAGGTGGGGCCCCGTTAGAATTTTCTTCTTGTCGCGTAGCCCATCCTGCTCAAAAGGTCCCTAAATAAAGGTTGTTTAAGGATGCTGAACGAAATACCCATGTTTCTGAAGGTGAATTATCCAAACCCCATATTATTTTATTATTATTATTATTATTATTATTATTATTATTATTATTATTTATTATTATTATTATTATTATTATTATTATTATCATTATTATTATTATATTATTATTATTACTATTATTATTATTATTATTATTATTATTATTATTATTTATTATTATTATTATATGAAAGCCCGCACCTTTGAACACTACGGAGGGCCAAAGCGTCTAATCTTTCTAAAGTAACCGGAAGTAACAATCAGATCAAAATATATTTGATGTTCAATAAATCAATGTTAGTGAAAATCTCGAATACATTGAAATCGTAATATAAAAGCGGTCAAATTCAAATGTACGCACCTACATACACACATCTACGATCGCCGATATAGATGTACATAGACAAATATATAGATACAAGTAGACAAAATTTAATACACGCAGCCATTCACAATCTTTTCGTTTCCCTATCTCTCTCACCCGCCCTTTGCAAGTGTTCTAATTCCAAATCTAATTTAATAAAATATTTTCTTATCTCTAATTAACTTATTTGTTGTTTCGTACGTTGTTTATCTAATTAGTGTCAAATTTACATTGTGGAACCACTGTTTTGATAAATACCGGATGTCTCTAAAGTGCTTATAATTGGTTTTATATAAATATAAATATGTATGTATGTGTGTATATATATAAATATCTATCTATCTATCTATCTATCTATCTATCTATCTATCTATCTATCTATCTATCTATCTATCTATCTCTCTCTATATATATACATATGTCTGTGTGTGTGTCTGTGCGTGCGTGTGTGTGTGTGTGTGTGTGTGTGAATGTATGTATTACTATATGTATGTACGTATGTATGTATTACTATATGTATGTACGTATGTATTTATACATGTATGTGTGTGCCTCATATCTCTGTATGTTTATGTGTATGTAATTCCAGCGGAGGAAACTAGTTGATAACTATATATTGGGTTACAAACACCATCGATATAAAATTCACATCACTTTCTATATCAGACCCCCATACACCGTGTATAGGTTCAATCATCAGAGAATCTGACAAAATTTTAAAGTTACGTTAAATTTTGCCAGTCATTGTGATGTTGATAGAAGACTTTGTATAACGTGGATACCCACTTTTACATTCTGTACCCAAACGCTGGTGCAAATCAACCTTGCATTGCGAATAACATAAATAGTAATCCAATTGCCAGTATCCAAACATATGACTTTATCATTGAAGTTATTTCGTCAGTATGGCCACAGTTGCGTTACCAAAATTAGTAAGAGAGGGAGAGTTGTTACTTAATTCAGTTATATCCTTCGCATATCAATTACCTTCATTAAAGTTCGCTCTTAGAAGTCGTGTGTCATGTCTGCTAGTATCCAGTGTTAACCACTGTAGAGTAACTTTTTACTCAAGGTATGCAACATAAGAGATTTCTAAATCCAAAATTTCATATATATAGGAATATTAAAAGAAATCTACAAATTTCGTTTTCCCCTTGCCCAGATTTTTTGAAATATGTTTCGAACGAAAGTTATGAAATAAAAATATCTAGATCATTCAGTTTAAAGTATCATGTAGTGTGAGGGGGAGATATAAACTACACTAAAAATGAAGTAATTTTTAACAACTCTAAACAAATCCATCAGTAAATAGATAATACCTATTTCTTTACTACCCACAAGGTGCTAAACACAGAGAGGACAAACAAGGACAGACAAACGGATTAAGTCGATTATATCGACCCCAGTGCGTAACTGGTACTTAATTTATCGACCCCGAAATGATGAAAGGCAAAGTCGACCTCGGCGGAATTTGAACTAACAACGTAACGGCAGCCGAAATACCGCTAAGCATTTCGCCCGACGTGCTAACGTTTCTGCCAGCTCGCCGCCGTAAATAGATAATGCCGAGCTCGGCATTATCTATTTACTGCCGACTGAAACTGCGCTTTCGGGCTGAATTTTGAAACGTTATAACATATGATGATGGGACACATGTTATTTGTTTCTGAATCATAAATTAGTTATTGAGGTCAGTTACTGATGAGAATTCGCCTGGCAGATAATCTTATTTGCTAAAGAAATCTGAAACCTAGGTATTACCGCAAAAAGAGAACAATGTAAAAGCTTTCATTTTTCATTTACTTCGAAAATTGCTATTAAATTGTGGTTTTGGCCGTTTTGGCTGCTCCTTCTACCATGTAAAAATTACCTGTTAAAGGGTGGTTTTCTCTTGTGTTTATATGTACACTATTTTCAAATAAGATTAGATAGATAGATAGATAGATAGATAGATAGATAGATAGATAGATAGATAGATAGATAAAGCGGTATCTGAGCATTCGTGTGTGTGTGTGTGTGTGTGTGTGTGTGTGTGTGTGTGTGTGTGTGTGTGCTCGCGCGCTAGTATGTATATATGCATAGGAATGGATACATAGCTGAATATGCACATTTGGGGGTGGATTTAATCCAGAACAATTTAATGTTGACGAAACTAGCGGGAAGATTTTAAAACAAATAAAGCCTAAGATGGGTAGAATGTTCATAATTACATTAAATGTAGAACGAATTTCTTATCGAAATGGAATAAAATCCTTTCAAAGGCTTACGCGATGCTTAGTCTCAGCATTGGATATGAAGTTATGTTAAGTTACAAGATGAAGGGGTGCGAGGAAGTAGTTCACATCACTCTGAGATTTTGCAAACGTTCATTTAGTAAAAGATGTTTTAATAGGTCTCTTATGACTGTTCACAAAAACCAAATACGTAAGAGATTTATGTAAATGCGAAATATAATGGTGAGATTGTTGAGTAAGAACTAAGCGCATATTATTATTTCAGTTAGCTGCAGAATACATATTGTTTAGATTCATTTGATCAAAGATATAAGAAATAAAGAAAGAGAGCTAAATGTAATTCTAGCAGAATAGAAGAGGTTTCAAAAAATTTCGTTTGTGATTAGTGAAACGAATGAGAATAGTGATGCTGTGTAGACACCATAGAAAGCAGTGCTTCCGTGCGTCAGCAAGTGTCACCTAAACCATGCAAAACTTGTAATATTTCACTTTGTGCGACTAATAACCTGGTGTAGAACTCAATATATGTGTGCTTCAGAATGTAGTGTTAAACAATTATAGAGAGGTGATAAGAAAATAAGCTGACAAAAGAATAAATGATAATCTTATGAAGACTATTTGCTTACAGCCGTTTCTGATATATGTCTATTACTTCAATAACAATTTGTAGCTTCATCCATGAATCTATAACCTATATTCAGCAAGCTATTATTCAGGCACTCATCTATGAATCAACTGAATCTTATAGCAGAAACACTTGTAAGCTATTGAAGTTCATAAGAATAATTAATATAATTTTATATATCAATATATCAAATATGTAATGTGAGGTAAGCTGATCTATCTT
>NC_043008.1:71464592-71489592 GCF_006345805.1 Octopus sinensis | reverse complement strand
CATAGCGAGAGACTTGATCTGAGATCGTGTGCTGGAACGAAAACAATTGCAGCGTGGAAGGTGTTTATAAGCCATTTAAAAAAAACGCAAACCCGTTAGATTCACTTCAACATATGAATTTAATTTGTCAAAATATTTTCGTCGCTTTGGGACCGCGACCTGTTCACTGACAAAGCTTCGTGCTGCTTCTCGATAAAGCTTCACTGACAAAACTTCATGCAGCACGAAGCTTTGTCAGTGAACAGGTCGCGGTCCCAAACCGACGAAAATATTTTGACAAATTAAATTTATATGTTAAAGTGAATCTAACGGTTTTGTGTGTTTCTTAAATGGCTTATAAACACCTTCCACGCTGCAATTGTTTAATAATAATGAATTCCATTTATATAGTTCATAATTTATGATGCTGAACAAGTTTCATGAAGATGATTATCACAAAATAGAGAATTCTATAATTGTGATAGATTTACTTTAAATTATGTCTGAGCGTATGACAAAGAAAGAGAGGGGGGACGAATGGAAAAAGAGGGAGGAAGAGAGAGTGCGAGTAATAGTATGCGCACAGACGCATAACTCCTATTGTGTTTGGAAGGTCGCACTTTGCTTGTTCATTATGTGGTACTCACAAGCATAAATTTATTTCAGAAACTGGATGGGCAATAGAAATAGGTCAAAATGTCCCTTGCTTAGTATTATTCATTTGGACTCAAATCCATTGGCGGATGGGGTCTTTGATATTTTCAAGCACGATAGAAAAGTCGCAATGCAGAGCAGTGGAATGGTGGGACTGTTTGACAGTCGATGAAGACGCCATTGTGTATTAGTTCAGCAGATTTGCCTGCTGAAAGCCACGTCTGCAATCGGACTTATATCATGTGTGTGCTCGAAGTCAATGACATTTATCTTAGATGATAATTTGTATCTAGAGAGGGAAACCTTGCACGGGCAACTGCTAGGCTTCTCTAAAAACATCAGCCTGTCTTGCACAAACTTATAAGGATGTGTGGTCAATTTATTTGATAATTACTTCTAATATGTATTGATAAGTCAAGTCATTTAGTAGCATTTCTAAAAGTGTAGAAGAGCATAAAAACGAGATGTGTTTCGTGTTAATATTGAATTGTTCAGTTTTTTTATCCCCATATATGTATGTATACACACACACTCACGTGCTCACAGACACGTACACACACAAATATATATATCTGCATGTGTGTGCATCGAATTACATACATAGTTACACGCATATAGGTATGTATATACAGACACACATACGCATACACACTAATATATGTCCTGAGCTCGCTGTTCCAGCATAGTATTGGTGGTGATAGCAGAATAAAAGAACTAATGAATATAGACTCACACAATATATACCTTTAGAAACGTGCATATATTTATATACATAAACGCACAATATATATGTGTACACAGTGTATAAATATCTATGTACACACACGCACACATATATAGTATATGCATTTATATTCATACACCTACACATTCACGCAGACCCACATTCACACAGACATTAACATACATATATATGTGTGAGTTGGTCTGTGTGTGTGTGTCTGTCTGTCCGTGTATGTAGGTAGTTGGGTATGCGTATATATATATATATACATACATACATACATACTACCGTACATATATATTCAAACAAATTGATTTATCATTCTATTAGATTATTGTTTGGCCAAAGACGTTGCGATTGTCAAAGCAATGCATTGATATACACATTTGGGGGTCATTAAAATAAATGTAGGAATGTCTAATTATTTATGAACAATTCATTAAGAATATGTCTGTAATGATTGATTAATTCGCTCATATTTATAAGTTCTTTAAAGCTTTACTTTAAAGTCGTAATTGAATTCTTAAATTACCTTCAACATAATATTGCTTGCTGTATGTCAGCTGTAAATCTGTGAATCTGTGTCACATCATCAGAGATTGGTATTCAATCATTCTTAGCTCTCTCTCTCTCTCTCTCTTTCTCTCTCCTGTCTCTCTCTCTCTCCCTCTCTCTCTCTTTCTCACTTCTGTTTATTTTAGCATAGGGAATTTCATTATTTCCTTTCTCTTGTCAAGGTATACATTACGATGGAAAAGATGAAGTGCTTCAGATTTTTTCTATAGAGTTGAGCTGAGTAGGATAGATCACCATTATTAAGCAGGTGTGTTTCCCAAATAGTATATTGCTATAATGTTAAAATATGAATATGATAACCCTATGTGGATGTGATGCACTTCATTTTTGGTCTAATCTGCAATTACACGTATTCGTTTTATTTGCACAAAAGAAATATTTTTTATTATGGATTATTAGAATCGGCGATGGTTGATAATCTAATGCACTGCGTAAATAACAAAGGGACCGTTGCATTATCGCTTTGAATTAGATACAGAGTACAGATCTCTCAGATATCTAGCATCGTCAAGCTAGCTGTAGAAAGGTACCACAATTTTATTGTTCAAAGCTTTCACCAGCAGTAGCATAGAAGCAACTTAGTAATTTGAACTGGTTATTTCACCATAACGAATTGTTGTTCCGTGTCTTTTCTTTTCATTAACATAGATACTAAAGATAAGGTATTAATTATTGAACTGATTCTAATCTTCAGTTCACAGCGGGCAGAGAGGAGCTGAAACTTATAAATAATAAATTATAGGGATTTCAGTATTGCGAAATACTACATCAGTTTAATTCTTCTCATTCATTGTAAAACATAGCTATAATTCCCAAAATTTCAAGTGCGACCACACACGAAAGGTAGATTTCCATAATTTTGCATATTGAAAGCTGAAGTGTATTGTTGAATTCATTACAGTAGTGTATTTAGTATTCATTGTGAAAACCTTTAATTTCACGTTTTGAAGAGGAAAAAAGTTTTCATACATTGGTGCTATATATTATGATTTATTCGGAATATTGATTCGTTCTTGTCTTTTGAATACTGAGAAGCTAGCATTACGTATCATTGCTAGCGTTCTAGTGTCTTAGATATTCGTTATTCAAGTCAGGCCTATATTTTCTTTTAGTTAAGAATCTTCACCAAAAGTTTTGTGTAAATCAACAATTTATTTTCATATTCAACATACTCAGATAGATATAAAATGAAAAAGGAAAGCCACGATTTCTTTTATTCTGCAAGTATATTTTCAAAAGAAATTCTGTTGTGTATTTAACATACGTATCTTGTTAATATAAAGATATCTCAAAATTCTTGGATTTACAGTTGGTTCAATAATTTAGCAAGACTTTCTACATCTATGGCCATTCATTTAACTATTTCCTCTCTTTATTGCATTTGCTCTTCTGTCATCTTTTGTTGGCTCTTTTCTTTTATGTTTCTGTTTTGTTTCTATTCTTTCTGTTGATCTTTTATTGTTGTTCTTTGTATTGTTGTTGAAAGTCTTTGCGGTAATATTTCATTTCCCCTCGCTAACATTCCTTCTTTAATCTCCTTTATCTCTCTTCGTTCCTCTTTTCTTCTCACAACCATTCATTCCCCAATTAAACGTAATTATTGATGTATACCATTTTATTATTTTCCACTCTATCACTTTGCCTTCTAACTTCCTCTCAGATCTTCTCTTAAACGACACACTGCTTCGTTCATTAGCAAAATATAGCTTGTTTGCTATAATTCAAGGACTCGTTGAATCGAAGCTAGATGTTTCCATACGTGACACGACGATTCTATCGACCTTTTCAAAGATTCTGCTGACATTGGGTTTACATCAATAAATACTAACTTCAAGCGGTTTAAGCAATTTAAAATTATAAAATTCAAAGAAAACTTTGCAACACTTATTCGGTCACGAGATAAGAATTTGAACAAGCTTTATTAATGCTCGCTTCTACGATTGTTTTGTTTGCTAAGCTGCAATGAATGTGATAGCTTAGTTTGAGGATCCCCTTGCCAGCAGGTTGCTTTATATCGGGATAATTCGTTCGTAAGCCTTTATTATCTTAACAATTGAACAGCAAACTAGTTTGTTTCAGATCGAAGACATTACTATCAAACTGTTAACGCCGTATTATATTCATCTTATATTGCATGTCTATATCATTAGCGTTGTATCGTTTTCAGTGAGTCGTCAAACTTGAATCCAATGAAATTTCCTTCCACTCAGAACACCGCCATTCCATAAAGTGTGAACACAATACGTGTTCAAAAATAACCCACACGATGGAATGTCTTCTCTACTGCAAGGCAGATCAACTGGAATTTATTGTTGCTGTTACAGTGAATGTTAATGTTGTTTTTCCTGATACAGCAACTGCTGCATCTTCTATCGAAACTCATTTTGTGGTTACTTCTGACGTTTAAACACACTATCTATAGTATTCATTTCATAGGTGCGAAGGGGTCCGCAAGGATGAGAAGTACCAATTTCCAAAATCTGACAAATTTATAGATAAAGTGTACACCAAGTGGGATTTAAATTAGAATTATATTTTGATAGATATTCATAAATTATGTGTTTGAAGAAGAAATGCAAGTATATAAGTTTCTATAAAGGATAACTAGTTGTAAAATAGCAATATAAGACTTAGCATGTTTTAAACATTGATTCCGTTGTTTCAGCGTGATTGAAAATGATATTGGTTGGAGGAGCAAGGAAATCACCCAGTATACAAAAACGTATAAATTTTTAATAAGAGAGATTAACTATTTTATATTTCACGGAGAATGTATCATTCAAGAATTAAATAAATCCATTCTCTTTTAACAGGACACCAGGCATTGCCATCTTCAACGCTACACACATCGTGCCTAATTATTTAACTTTCACAAACAAATAGCTCTATATGTAATGCCGCTAATATACAGATGATAGTACTAGCAGCACTGCAATGTTCCTTATATAGCCATTTGTATATCATTGTTTTTGATATTTTGTATAATACAAAAACAAAATGAAACGCATTCACATACACATGCATATACCATATACAATCATAAAGCACAAAAACAATACAATACTAAACAGAATTAATGAAATACCGATCCAAAATGCTTTATGCGCACACACACATACGAAATAAAAGGAAAATACAAAAGAAAAATAAGTATATTAAACCAACACTGTCACTTACAATCAGTTGATATGAAATTGCATTTCGGAAGGAAGTGAACGCAACCACAAATATAGATATCGTAACCATTTTCCCGATTCCATTGATGGAAAACAGTAATTTTACAAACACAGCAGACTGACAAGGAATGTACAACTATCAATTATGTACCTATTGACAACAATTGCACAAACAATTGCAACTAATGAAATAATCAACCATCATTTTTGATGTATCTTGTTCTATGAAAAAATAGTAAAGAGAAGTAATGTATCACAGAAATCTAGATGTGGCTGTCATATTTTTCTTTATAAAGAGCTTTCTAAATGTATGATGAAGGTGTGAATATACATATATAAATATATATATGTATATATATATATATATCTATATATATATATATATATATTATATATATATATATATATATATAATATATATATGTATATATATATGTATATATATATGTATATATATATGTATATATATATGTATATATATATGTAATATATATGTATATATATATATATATAATATATATATATATATATATATATATATTTGTCTGTGTGTTCAGATATATACATACACACATACCATGCATCCTAATTGTATCCGCGTGTGTGGTGGGAGTGTATGTGTGCACCTGTGTACACCGATATACACACTTACACACATAACACATGCAGCTGTGTGCTTGCAGTGCAAATATTGTCTAATTAGACCATGCTGGACTACTACAGTTTATACCTCTGTATGAATCCTATATCCTTCTTTTGGAAGTTGGTTTTTGGCGCAAAGTGATATAGATAAGATTACATTCATTTCTTTATCTTTTCATGACGTAACCTCTACGTCAAGCTTGGCTGGTGTAAATGCAGTTCTTTTTTCCTTTTCCAATATATTTCTATTCACTTTATAAAGGTCTCTCCTGTTTTCAGGAAGATTCCGAAAAATGTATCACCTTAAACCCTAATTATTGTCGTACCTGACTGCAACATTAGGTCCCAGTACTAATGTTTCACGCTAAACCTGTTAACACCTTTCATGTGTGTATATGTGTATGTGTTCGCACGCGCCTATTTATTTAGAATAAAATTGTGGAAAAGCATAAATTTTACAGATACATCATAATTCAATTATTTTTAACAGCTGTTCTATGAGGAAGAAACTTCATTATTTCTATAATTAAGAAGTATAAATATAATAGTCAAATTTACTTCAAATCCACCAATAGCACTTCCAGCGTAGTTCTACATCACACAAAACACAATACAAAACAGTACAATGCTGTACAATAGTGAACATAGTACTATAGTGAAAGCTGGCTGATGCGAATTTCGTGAAATTCGCACAGCGGATATCAATTTGTCAATACACAGAGATGAAATTGTGGCATTTCTCAATCAATGAATGAACGGAAACGTAAAGTAAATCAATAATCGAAGCAATCCCACTAGTAAAGTAATCCAAGAGCATCACTGTGTTACACTTGAGTGCACAATGACTATCAGATGATATTGTTAATAGCATTGTAACGAAAATTGTTAAAACCAATTCAGTACAGATTTCCTAATATTGATGGCAGGGTTTGAACTTAGATCTGGTGCCACAATTAATACCGTGTGGAATATCAATATTCTTTGGATTTTGTTTCACTCAATGTGAACTTTAATCGAGAAGTTTGCTTCAAAGATATTACAATCCACTTGCACGAAAACATCTGTTTAAGTATTATGATATCAAACATTCCCTTTGTGCTACACATTGGTCCACGTTTCACACACACAAGCACATATACAAGCACACGTATACATACACATTTGAAATTATGTATGTGCGTGTCTGGTCGTGACTACGTAGGCACCTACTATTAGCGAATGACCAGTACATATTATCAACCACTTTTTTCTCGCGTGTAGCGGTTGGCTGTCTCCTGATATTTTATCCTAAACTTACCGATCAACCAGGTCCAATATTAGAAGCACGTTAACCGTATCCGTATCTCCTTTTACATATAAGATACATCCTATCTACAACTTATATTCAATGAGCGCATTTATTTATAAGTTGACTATAATTTGAACGAAATGTTTGCTGGTATTGTTGAAGTATGTTCATAGACTGTACAAAAATATGTCTGCCAGTTCCAACGTAGCAACGTGGATATTTTTTTCCACTTGACTACAGCTTACTTTCCATATTAGTAGATATTCCGCATAACTACAAGTACCAAGGGAATGTGACGTACCTATCTGATACAATCTCTCTGTTCTCCGTCACTAATTCAAACTAAGCATGATTTTTCTTTTGTGATTTTCGTTTTATTTTACTATTAATGACGTGTTGATTAAATGGATGCCCTACTTAGATTTATTAAATACACATTAATGCAATGGTCTTGCACATACAAACACATATACGCGGGGACACACACGCACGCACACACACACTCACATACACATACACACACATATATATACATAGAGAGAGAGAGAGACCGCATGCACCTACACACGTAAGAAAACATACACGTGGCCAGTAAGTATATCATATATGTGCATCATATCATATAGTACACATTCACATCTTAGCTATTGAACTCTGATGCCTACATATATACACACAGATACATATACATAATGGTGTGTGTGTATATGTGTGTATATATATATATATATTTATCTATACACGCGTGCACATACATATATATATATATTATATATATATATATATATGTGTGTGTGTGTGTGTGTGCATATATAGGAGTCGCGTCTACGTATGTGGTAGTATATGATAATTCTCTGAATGTTTTCTTATCCTCAAATCATCTTTCAGAGTCCTTGGAGCATATCTTCTGATAATTATTGTATTTATTTTGACAACGCTTTTGCAACTAACTTGAATCCACTTTCATCCAGGTCAGCGCTTACAGCATTGTCCCTGGTTAACCCTCCAATAATCCTGCGTAAAACTATCATTCTGTGTTTTTAACATTAATGAAATGAAATTATCTGAATCGCATTCAGTATATTTACTCTTTTACTCTTCTACTTGTTTCAGCCACTTGACTGTGGCCATGCTGGAGTACCACCTTTAGTCGAGCAAATACACCCCAGGACTTATTCTTCGTAAGTCTAGTACTTGCTCTATCGGTTTCTTTTGCCGAACCGCTAGGTTACGGGGACGTAAACACACCAGCAGCGGTTGTCGAGCGATGTTGGGTGGACAAATACAGAAACACAAATATATGCACACACATACATATATATATACATATATACGACAGGCTTCTTTCAGTTTCCGTCTACCAAATCCACTCACAAGGCTTTGGTCGGCCCGAGGCTATAGTAGAAGACACTTGGCCAAGGTGCCACGCAGTGGGACTGAACCCGGAACTATGTGGTTGCTAAGCAAGCTACTTACCACACAGCCACTCCTACGCCTCAATACAATTTCTTTATTGTTTGTGTAGGTTTGTTAACTCTTTGTGGTGTTTCCCTGAGTAGCAACAGCAAAACTAGATGCATCCATGGTTTTTTGCCTAAGGCATTCATCATGCAATTATATGACCGCACGATTTTCGTATTAAGCAGTCCCCTTCCAAAGTGTACTATAGTTTCGAGTCGACAATAGCTATGTGTACGTGAAACGTAATTGACTTAAAAACTGCGTGGGAGTATACGAAAGGCTCTGTAACTGGTATGATGGATAGTTATTCCATTTACCGGTATAAGAGTCCATCCTACGGATTCATATCTGAGGGATTCGCTAAAAGTACCGAAGCAACATGCATCCACCTGTGTGCTCAGCTAAAATACATCTTTCTTTTAATTGTTTCAGTCATTTGACTGCGGCCATGCAGGAGCACCGCATTTAGTCGATTAAATCGACCCCAGGACTTATTCTTTGTAAGCCTAGTACTTATGCTATCGGTCTCTCTTGCCGAGCAGCTAAGTGACGGGGACGCAAACACACCAGCATCGGTTGTCAAGCGATGTTGGGGGGACAAACAGAGACACACAAACATATACACACACACACACCACACACACATATTCGCACAACAAATATTTAAACGTACTATATATATATATACGGCGGGTTCTTTCAGTTTCCGTCTACCAAATCCACTCACAAGGCTTTGGCCGGCTCGAGGCTATAGTTGAAGACACTTACCGAAGGTGCCACGCAGTGGGACTGAACCCGGAACCATGTGGTTGCAAAGCAAGCTACTTACCACACAGCCACTCCTGCGCCTTTAACTATTCATCGACGAATATTCAAGGCTTTGACGGAACGTATAAAACGCCTTACTTGCCCTCACTTTACAACTAAATGTAATTTTTATTTTGTGTCTTTCGTTTTTTACTTGTTTCTTTATTCGCATAAATCGACCAAAGTACTAATTTTTTAAAGCCTGACATTTACTCTTTGTCTGTTTGCTTCTCTCTCTTTATATATATATATATATATATATATTATATATATGACAAGCTTTTTATTTCTTTACTGCTCACAAGGGGCTGCACTCAGAGGGGACAAACAAGGATAGGCAAACGGAATAAGTCGATTATATCGATTCAGTGCGTAACTGGTACTTATTTAATCGACCCCGAAAGGATGAAAGGCAAAGTCGACCTCTGCAGAATTTGAACTCTGAACATAATGATAGACGAAATACCTGCTTCTTTAGTACCCACAAGGGGCTAAACACAGAGAGGACAAACAAGGACAGACAAACAGATTAAGTCGATTATATCGACCTCAGTGCGTAACTGGTACTTATTTAATCGACCCCAAAAGGATGACAGGCAAAATCGACCTTGGCGGAATTTGAACTCAGCACGTAGCGGCAGACGAAATACTGCTAAGCATTTCGCGCTCGTCGTGCTAACATTTCTGACAACCTTCTTTCAATTAGTTTTAGTTTATCGTCAACCAAACCCACTAAAATGCCCGAGGATATAGTAGAAGGACACTTTCCGAAGACGCCACGCAGTGGGACGGAACCTGGATCTATGTGCCCGGGAAGCTAACATTTTACCACATAGCCACACCTGCTCTAACTTTGTCAAAGTTAATGTGCCTTCACTTTAATAATATTTTCCTAAAAACATTTAACAATATTATCCAGTTATAAACTGTGCCTTTCATTGACGGAAACAAATCAATAAAATCCCGTTTGATTATATATGAAGCTATGTGGCTACGAGTACAGTGATAGGCTATTGACTATAAGACCGTGGAATCGAATCCTACGCAGGTGGCACATTATTTTGTAATTGCTCCAGTCATTCAGCAAAAGTGCTTAGCAGGCTAGTGTTGATGCAGACCCCATTCCTACAGCTGGCATGTCATCAGTCTTTCGCTTAGTATGTTTGATCACGCTACATAATCACCTGAACTATGGAGCAAACGTATGGTACGCATTACCAGGTGATACTCGCTTCTGAGAGACGGAAAATAACAAGTTTATTTATACCAATATTCGAAAAGGGATAAAACGTAAAGCAGATATTGGGATTTTTTGTTCCTTTGAAAATGAAAGCAGAAGACAAATAGGTTTTGTGTGTATTTGTATTTTGAATGTTACTTAGGTTATGCATTTATATTTGTACTTTCTGGTTGCTTTTTAACCCTGAATCAACCTTGATCGATAAAACTTGATCGATAAAACAAGGAATTCCAACCTTGACTATCAGGTCCATTTCTTTGTATAAGGAACCCAGAACTTTTCCTTCCTAAAATAGATTTACCTTCCTAAATGTGATGTAGTTATTTCCTGCTAGACTTGATCGAGAGAGGGATGGTGCGACTGCTATTTCCAGCAGGTTGGGTGTGCGTGTACAAGCTACCTCTTTGACTGGTCCACTGGTGCATATCATAGACTGGGGGCATTATAGTCTAAAACGTATTTGTTTGAATGTTAGGAGAAGGCGGATCAGTGGCAATATCAATTTTCCTGAACATTGATTTCTAATCAATTATCAGGAGACAACGACGTTTGTGGGAGGAAACAATCGATTATATCGATCAAGGTTGTTGACCTACACCTATTTAATCGGCCGAGGGGGAGGAAACTGAAGGTTGACCCCTACAATATTTAAAATCAGAACATAAAGAGAAGTAATTAAATATTGCATGGCAGTTTGTTCGGCATTATAACGATTTTGCTAACAATCATCCTTAGCTTTCCTGACAATTAAAGAAAAATGCCAATAGCTGAATCGATAAAGTACGAAATAACCAAGCAATGGCTCGTTCCTTGTAGTCTCTGCTGCTGCCATGTCTATGAACAAGACACTTAACCACCAGCGGTCTCGGGTTTTATATAATTTCGTTCGCTTCCGTAGTGTGACGTGAAATTAACATGGAATTTATTAAGAGAGCTGGCACTGTATAAAATAGTAAGAAATTTGCCTGAGATATGTTAATCCAATCGCAGAGAAAGTGGAATCTCACAATGGATTATAACAGCAGAAATTATAGAAACACAACGTGCCTAGACATCTTTGTAATTAGGAAGAATATTAGCCTAACACTGTTTTAGATTCCTAATAATTTTAGAAGAGAAAAAACCTACTGCTCATTAAAATATATTTATAACGAAATAAAAAGGCGAGGTGGCGCTTATATACAAAGTATCAATGTAAGCAACGCGATTCAAATTCTCTTCTACCGTTTGAGAGACCTGTAATAAGCAGACACCCAATGAAATCAACGAGCTGGTGTGAAGTGCGAAGGCAAGAAATCGATATTTAGTCGCTAATCGACTTTCATGCAGTTACTTCTTCACCCCTTTTCAATTCTTAGAATTGAACCAGTTTCATACCACTGAAGAAAGCAAGGGTACACTATTACAACCAGGTTGCTTTATTAAACGAGTTTCTTGCCACAATTTTGAATAGCAAAATTTCTCTTATTGCAAACGTCTTACCCAATTCCATTGTGATTTATCGTATGGCTTCTAACAATGATAAATACAGTGTGAATAAAAGTTTGGCTTGAATTTGAACATGCCACTTATTTGATATGTTTAAAATCAATGATATACATCACTGTAATGAGAAAAGTTCGGCAAAGATTTGTCGATAATTATGTCATTGGAAATAAAGTTATCGTATTTCTGGAAGGTACACAACTGCACATTGGCATGGACATATTTATTCATACTTATAAAATTATATACAGGTCTATGTATACGTATTAACACACATACACATACCTGTATATACATAGGTAAAATCAGATAAACACTGATATATATATGAGTGTGTATGCATATACATACATACACATATACATACACACACACACACACACACATATATATATATATATATAATATATATATATATATATATATATATATATATATATATATGTATATATATATGTATATATACGACTGGGTCACAAAATATGCAGAGATATGAAGAAAATACATAATTTCAGAAATCGGCAGCTGTTTCATGAATAATCATAATACTCCTAATTTACAGAGGGAATATTCAAAAAGTACGTGAAGGGTATACAACCAGTAAAGAGTCCCCTGAAGATTTTACAATAGGTTTCTATGGATTTAAACAGTTGAAATAATGGAGACGACAGAAAAAGGACGAAAGAGAGACGAGGAGAATTTCTACGACATAGGAGGGATGAAATAGAGATAGTGTAGAATAAAGAAACAGAAGTGAGTGGGGGTGGTTTCTACACATAGAGGGAATAAATGAATGTAGAAAAGAAAAATAGCAACTGAAGAGAACATGATGAAGTTCGAAGCAATTTTACACCTGCCGTACGTTTGTGAGAAGCTGTGTAGTCATTACCCTCTATCCAAGGTGTAAAATAATAGTAGGATCTAATGATCCAACTGTTATTTCACACAGTGTAAGAGTTCATGCTCAGTTTACATACAAAACTAAAGCCATTAATATTGTAACAGACAAATAGAATCTAACGAGGAACATATCGAAACAAACATCTGAGGGGTGCGCATTTTACACGTTGGGTGTATGATAATGATTTCCCAACATTTCAACAATCTAATACTAGAGTAAATATGTACTTAAACAATTCTAGTGACTTTAAATACACAGAGCACCGTTCATTCCATTTTTATCCTTTTTCTATTTATACATACTCAACGGATACAGTGGAATTATTGATGTATATCTAATAACAAGAGCATTTCCACTGCACGATGACATTAGATATCTAATAACTGTGGACGAGTATTGCAAAAGATAAAACAGAAGCACAAAGACACAAATACGTATGTTAAAAGCAACAAGCGTCTTTCAGTTCCTCTCTACTAAATCCACTTGGAAGGCATTGGTCATCCCTGGGCTATAGTGAAAGGTACTGGGAACCAAAACTTTTATATTATAAATATACATACACATATGTACACACCCTGATATTACTGATATTTAGCAATGTGTCTCAAGGACAAGAAGTTTCGTGGCTAAGTGCCAAAATCAGGAAACTCTTAGTCCTTGAATAAATAAACCAAATATGAGCTTGTTTCGCTGGGATTGGTCAAATTGATGAGAACCCAAGCCTTAAGCGAAGATAGGTAAGTTTTCCCTGTTTATATATCTATTACGAATAAGACTCAAACACACACAAATACAGACACACGCGCACGCAAACATACACACTCACACATATATGTATATGTGTGTTTTGTGTGTGTGTGTTTACATCTATATAAAGTGGTATCAGCGCTTAAGCAGTGTTGATGAGTAAACGAATATTAAATTTGTTAAAATATGTTTCTGACATATCTCAAATTCGAAAGGGAAATTCAGTGCAGTACCGCAAAGAAAAGATTATTATGGCTTCTGCTAAAAGGAGACGCTGAACAGGTATGATTTTTTTTGAATATTTACCAAAAGTAAGAATGCTTTCTCCACGGTAACTGCGCTGAATTTGCTTTTAACAGTGAAAATATGCTACAAACATATTTTAACTCACCTATAACTCGTTTATAATACATTAATGCTTGACACTAATACCATTATAAATATTCTGACCAGGCTGTCCACAACTGTTCTAACTCATTGCTATCGTCTGTTCTAAGATAAAAGTACGTCTTTACTATCTGTTTATGGTTGTGTCTTGTGGGTATCTCCTGGCTAATGAGCAAGAGATGTCTCTGGTAGTCCGCTAGAGGAAGACATATAGCAGATATGGGGTTTTACTCATTTTATCATAAGCGAAACTCCATTGAATTTGTCTTTAGAAGTTAAAATATATCAGAAACATACTTTAACTGACCTAAATTCATGTGTGTGTGTGTGTGTCTGTGTGTGTGTGTGTGTGTGTGTGTGTGTGTGTGTGTGTGTGTGTGTGTGTGTGTCTGTGTGTGTGTGTGTTTGTGTGTGTGTTTGTGTGTGTGTGTTTGTGTGTGTGTGTGTGTGTGTGTGCGCGCATACAGGCACACGCATACATACACATGTAATATTTTTAGATATATATATGAGTTACAAAGGAATAGTATGTTCTTTTATAATGCAACAGTCGAAGTATTAAAATGTGTATGGAGTTGTAAAGTATAAATTACGAACATTGCAGTGCAATAAATTGGTATTTCGATATTATTTTATACATGGCAGGTAAAATATTTTAACTTCATAAGTTTGAATGTTGCCGTAAGCTATATAAGTTTTCGTATTAATATATATGTATATATAATTTTTTTTAAATGGAATAAGAACGTAACAGACAATTAAAGCATACGGACAGATAGACGATACAAAGACAGACAGGAAAAACCAGGATGGATCATCTGCGGCCCTCTATTCATCAGTGAAGCTTGCAATTAACATTACAGTTTCAGCCTGTTACACTTCAGACTATTCAAAACTGGTAACTCCACCCCACAAAAAATCTAAGATAAGGGCATTAACGTTTTGGAAGAAAGCAGGCGAATGTGTACAGCACAGACAAAAAAAAACCGGAGAAGATTACAAAGACAAACAACAAAAGAAAAACAAAATGTGCCTTTTGACTAATAAAGACAAGTTAAGTTCAGCTGGCGTGAGGAGTGAAAGCCTTGTGGCGCAAACATAGAGGAAATTCTGGACATAGAAAATCAAGGTGTTGCACGGGTACAGGTCAGGCCAAGAAAGAAAGATCATACTTGGCCGAACACCAGTCACGTGGAAGGAGTAGAGAGAGGTAGGGGCAAATTGAAGAATTAGGGAAGGAACTAGAGAGAGAAAGAGAAAGAGAGAATGTGAGAGAGGGATAGAAAGAAACGTACATATGAGATAATGAAGGAAAGTAGAAAGTTTAACGAAAGAGAATGCCAAGCAACGTGTGAGATGGGGAGCGAGAAAAAGCAAGAAGGAAAGGAAGAAGACAGTATAAGGGGGACTAAACGAAGGAGAAAGAAAAGTTATACAGAATTTAGATACATATTTACTTACAAGCATATATATTGCACCTGTCATGTATATATATGTGTGTGTGTATCTATGTATGTATCTCTATATATAAAAAACTGAGAATGTGTGTCTGTCTGTCTGTGAGTGTGTTTCCGTAAAACTTGAGAACTACACAACCAATTTCATACAAATTTTACACATGCATGACTAAGGGTCCATGTAGTTTCACGGGCAAAAAAAATGTTCAACTTCTTGCCTAGGGAGAGCCCACAGCAATGTCATATATTCTGCACTATTTCAGTATTACGCGTTAAAAGTGAAACAAAAACATCTCTCTATTGTATGTATATGGATGTATATATATATATTACAGAATATAAATTTATATCTTGAGATCGTTAGTGACAACAACGCTCAAAATATATAACAGACTGGAATAGTAGTGCTCAAATGAGCTGTATACACTTTTTAATCCAAGGGGAGGCAATGCGAGCAGCAACTACAAGAGCACTACAAAATCCACAGAAAGATCAAACACATACATATATTCATATATTCATTTATATCTACAGAACAGATATAAAGCCCGACGTTTAGAAATATATAGTAATATACAAATATATAAACATCATATAAAAATATATTGTACGCATAAGATCCACTCGACGTTCCATAAGAAATTTAGAAATAAAAATAGCAATAAAAGTTAGGTAATAATAACAATTGAATTAAATATAGTAGATATAGTAAGTAGTAATTAAAATAAAACTAAAGTATGGTAATTAAATCGTAATATAACAATTAAAAGAAAAAATAGCAATTAGTATAAAATGTATCAAGGGCTTGAACTCGAATATGTGGCTTTGCATGAATGGGAGAAATTAAAAGATTAAAAATTTAATTGAGTGCAGCAGTGAATTAGTCCAGATGGAGCTGTGCGCATGCCATTTACTATAGCTGCTAGATTGAATTATATGCTTATAAAGTAGCATTCAGTATCTATGAGAATTTTGGGGAGTACGTAATTTCTGGTCTTTCGCATGTAGCCGGTATGTCATTGTGCATTTGTTTAATTGTACTATGTGTTGTGTGTAAAAACATCTTGACGAGGGGATGTCAATTTTAAATATATGATATGTTTCATATTAATTCGCGCATCTCCGAAACGGCCCGTAGATGAACTTTTATGTATTTTTGTAAATTTGTATATTTATCTTCTATGTATTTTTCTCTGGAATTTTAATTCGTCTTTTTAATATGTCATTGTATGTTTTATTACCACAAATTTTTAATTTAACGAATTTATACCAAACTAGCACTATGACCCGGCAACGCCGGGTCATAATGTTAGTATATATATATGTGTGTGTATATATTTATATATATGTATATATATATACATATATAGAGGGAGAGAATGGGAGAGAGGGAGAGAGAGAGAGAGAGGCCAAAGTGCACTATGCCGCTATATTTCCCATATAAAAAATACAAAAATGGGACAAGAACGCAAAACAACCTGTCAGACGATATAAAGAAAACAAGGACGGGTCATTCGGAATTTTATATCCTAAATTTAGTTCCAGATTATCTTTGCAATTATGGTTGGTTATACTCGAGCTTGCTCCAATCTGGCTAGCCCCAAAGAAGAACTAAGCTAAGAGCATTAGATTCCTTGGAAGAAAGCAGCGAAAGTAATGAAAACAAGGACGGAAATATTTAGAAATGTTACACGAATACAAAGACAATTAACAGGACATAACAACAATTGTCTTTCGACTAAGGACTTAAATTAAACTGGAATGTGTGGAACTAAAGCCTTACGGCAGGGACTTCATTCATTCCACTCTTCGTTCTTTCGACCCCCCTCTCACATTTCCTCGCCTTCTCTTCATGCTCACCTTCCCTCTGCTTTCACTTCACTGTCTTTCATTTTTCTCACCCCTCCTTAATTCTTCTATCCTTCTGTCTCTACCTCTCCCTCTTCTCTCCCCTATGACTGGTGTTGGACCAGGCCTGCCCTTTCTTTCTTGGTTCGACTACCATCCACGTAACATCTGTATTCCTCCCTGTGCCTGTAAAATCTTATGTCTCTGCCGTAGTGCTTTACCTCCACACACGCCAGCTTAATTTAAATCGCCCTTACTCGAATGACACATGTTGTTATTTCCTGGCAATTGCCTTTGTATTTGCGCAACATTTCTCTGTTTTTTTTTATTTCGCCCTTGTTTTCGTATACATTCACTGCTTTCTTCCATGGAATCTAATGGTCTTAGCTTAGTTTTTCCTTGGGGCTGACCAGACTGGTGCAATCTCGAGTATAACAAGCCGAAATTGCAAAGATAATCTGGAACTCGACTGAGGATAGAAAACACCGAATGACCCGTCCTTGTTTTCTTTGTATCTTTTGTCTGGATATTTTGTTATCCTTTTTTTTTGTATTAGCTAACTGTCTGGATGTTTTGTGTTCTTGTCCCATTTTTGTATATATATATATATGCATATATAGGTACAATAGTGTAAACAACATGAAGCACAAAAACAAATGGGTTAGATACACCAACAACGAGAGAAAACAATGGAAAACAGGACAAGTATCAAAAAGAATGACCCTTCATTAGTCGTAGACTGTCTATCTACTCCTCATTTCGAGCATTCCACGACATTATAATTCTTCGAAGGCAGTTGCTTCCATAAATTCCAAAATATAATTTTGGATTTATGGAGGGTTAAAGTTGGGACAAAACAGGACAGTGGAGACACACAAGGAAACCGAACGCAAGAAAACATGGAGGTGCGTTAGACCGGAACAAGTGGAAAATGTTGAATGCTGGGAGCAATACTTTCTTTGAAATGAGAAAAGATAGAAGAGAGAGATAGATAATGTCCAATCCTTTATATGTCGTGCAGGAAAAGAAAGATTGTCACATGAGGAAAAGAAAGATAAACGATGGTGACGTGTGAGCAACGAGAGAAAGAGAGAAAAAGAGAAAGAAGGGGATAGAGAGACAGATAGAAAACAGCGAAGGGGAGAAGAAGGCATTAGAAAAGGATGGTGAAGAAAACAGTATAGAGTAGAGTCGCATCAAAAAGGTTACGATAAACTTTCTTGGAAATGGATGCGTAACGTTCAATAAAATAATAATATAAATAATATATATGCATATATGTTACAGGACGTCACCAACTGTGTGAACAATATGAAATACGAAAACAATAATAGTAAAGTAATACAAAGAACGACCCTTCAACATTTGTCGGCTGTCTATCTGCTCCTCATTTCGAGCATTCAACGGCAATGAGTCTATACTGTTTTCTCCACCATCCTACTCTAATTCCCTTTTCTCCCTTTCACCGTTTTCTGTCCCTCTCTCCCCCTCTTTTTCTTTTTCTCTCTCTCGCTGCCCACACGTAACCATCGTTCATCTTTCTTTTCCTCACGTGGCAATCTATATTTTCCTGCACGACGCACTAAGTACTGCACGTTTTCTCTCTCTTCTATCTTTTCGCTTATCAAAGAAAATATTTCTCTCAGCGTTCACTATTTACCTCTCGCTCTAGTCTAATGCTTATTTTCGTTCGGCTTCTTTGTATGTCTCCCCTGTCCTGTTTTCATTCACAACTTTGACCCTCCATAAATCAAAATTTTATTTTGGAATTTATGGGAGCAATATTGTTCGAAGACTCATATTGTTGTTGAATGCTCGGAATGAGGGTAGAAAGACAGCCAACAACTGATGAAGAGGTGTTCTTTGTGCTACTTGTCCTGTTTTCCATTTTCTCTCTTTGTTTGTATATTCAACTTGTTTATTTACGTACTTCATGTTGGTTACACAGTTGGTGACGTCCTATACGCATCCATTTCTAAGCAAATGCACACACACACACACATACACACACATACACACACACACATATATATAGAGAGAGAGAAAGAAAGAGAGAGAGAGAGAAAGAGAATGAGAGAAAGAGTGAAATAGAGAAAAAGATAGGTAGATTTTATATAAAAATATATGCATGTCAATATATGCTTCCACGTATATGTGAGCGTTTCCAGATGCGGTTGTTTGTGTGCGTGTGTTTGTGACAGTATTTTGTATTGAAATATATCCTTCTATAATTTCATATGCGATTGTATCATTAATGTCTGTTATACAGTATGCTTATTCATATATACACGGATGGATGAGTGTTTACAAAAGCTTAATTTTGCAATCAGGAAGTGCCGGAGTCAATACTAGGAGGCAACTTAATATTTTATTTCTACCAAAACCCCGTATCAAATTCAACAAGTAAAATTGTAAAAAAAAAATTTTAAGGGATGGTTTTAGTATTCCACATATGAACAATAAAGTCAGTTGATAGAATTTTCTAGCAGGATAAGCAGTGCTTTGTTATATTTTTCAAAGTGCGATTATTGTGGAGAGAACAAATTTCTCAAAGGGTGAAATGTCTGTATGATGATGTCTGTGCATGCTTTGCTAGGCAGATATGTGTATGAATGGTTTTATATATTTTACATCTTTTACTGGCAACCTGTTTTTGCCATTGGGTTGTGGCCATACTGGGGCACTGTCCTGAAGTAATTGAGACCAGTACATACTTAATAAAGCCTATGAGAACATAAACAGACACTAAGATACACACGCATAGATATTATATTTATATATATATACACACACACATGCACACACACAGTCATATATATATACATATATATACATACATACATGCGACTTCATGTGTCAGAAGGCACGTGTCCCAGTAGTTAACATGTTTACATCAAATTATAAATGTTGTCGTTTCGATTCTTGCATAGGGCAGTGTATGTTCTTGAGGAAGGTACATCGTTACAAGTTGTTCCAATCTACCCAACTGAAAATGAGTACCTGCAATGTTGTACATCTCTCATCGGCTTGTCAAGTTTTGGATATGAATTAATTTTTCCATTCTATTCTACTGTCGTACATATATTCATGCATATACATAATAATAACAATAATATATATATATATATATACCAGGATGAATAATTCTTTCAATCAACAGAAAATTCCTCTTACAGGTCCCAACATTTTTACTAGCAGGACCCTTGGAAATTCAACAGAGCGGAAAAGTGTAAGAGAAGCTATTTAAGCAAGAAACAATGATTTTCATTCCAATTAATATTTTGCTAAGTTATTTCACTTCCAGTTACAATATTTGACATGATTTTAAAATTTCTCTTATCTAAGCACTTTATATTTTTCTCTTTCTCTTTACCTCTTCAAAAAACTCTATAACTATGTAATTCTCCTCTTCACATCTTTATCGTTTCTCTCTTTCTCTTCGCATCTCACTTCCACTAAGTACATCAGTGACAGCATATTATATCGGCTGGTTATCTGCCCTCTCATTCACTCACACATTCTTTCTTCCTCTCTCTTATTTCACATCCTTCCTCCTCTCTAACAAACTATATAGCGTAAAGTATGAATGAACAGGTAGAGAAATATATTTTAGATTTAGTTCAATATACTTTTTACAATCAACACACCACCACCACCACCATCTTCATTATAGTATTCAATAACAAATCTGATTACATTTCAGTTCAGTTCAGCTGTTTTTCTTGTTGTCGATGTATCTCAACCCTGATAATGCAAACTCTATCTGTCTCTCTCTCTCTCCCTCTCTCTCATTCTCATTTAAAGTAATTGCTTTCCCTGCCCATCTCTCTTTATCTGCCTTTCTTTAACCTCACCACAAAAACATCACACTCTGCTAAATATTGTATCCTTAAAATATCTCTTTCTCTTTACATTTCCTTTCCCCGCCATACCGCACGTCGTTAACACTTTCCTCTCCCTCTTTTCTCTCACCGACTATTTCTCTAGCTCTTCACCACCTACTGTGGCTTCTTGGAAAAATATATTGGACAAACTACATTATCATTGCACAGGAAGAAGATGTTCCTAAACAATAGATGAATTCTGGAAATTCCCCAAAATTACATTAAGTGGACAAATAGCAACGCTTGCTGGAAAGGAAATGCTGAATTTTAAAATATTTCCATTTGCAAATGCTCAGAACAAAAACAGAACAACAACGGATATCAAAGGGCGACGCCACGCCTTCAATTTCGCGTAAACAAAACCATTCATTCAGCAACTCGGAGACCTTGAAAGATAAAAGGATTAGCACTGCGTTTTCCTACTCGCGCACTCCTCCCACACACACACATACATACATATATATATATATATATATATGTAGACGTACATATACATGTGGATATGTATATATGTATGTATGTATGTATTTGTTTATAAAAACATTTTGCAGAATTGAGGAGTCTACCTCTCACGATGATTGTGCGAGTGTGCTCACAATTTTCAATCCTAAGTGAAATACATCATAAATGTTTCTAGCATCCGACTGAACTATATCACCATGTATCCTCTCAGTAAACTGATTCCTCATGCGGTCCCTTTTGAATTATAAGGTATTCTGATACGCTGCATGTTTTCAGTGCATTGAAATAGGAAAGAATTATTTGCATTCCTTCCAACTGCTTTTATCATTAATATGTTTCTATATGTATGTTTAGGTTTGTGTATGCGTGTTGCTTGTGTGTATGTGTATATGTCTGTGTATATGTATGTGCGTGGTTTTTAGTAGGTCGTAAAGATATCGTAGTGATAACATTCAGTTTTTATTGATTTTTCAAAGCACAATCAACATCAACAACAACTAAAATTACAACATCATCAACGGAAAAAAATATGGCAAAAGAAAAATTAAAACAAGGAAATAGAAAGAAGATAAGGAATTTTAAATGAAACCATTGTTGTATTATGCCTAAACCTTGCAGACACAAACTATGGTGCCAATATTTCCGGATGGTTGGTCCACATTTAACAAGTGAATGAACGCTAAGGGGATATAGCCAATAGTAACACAGAATAGATTCTGAGAGAAGCCAACCATTTCCTGTTATGCTTGTCGTAGCAGTTATTCTGTTATTATTTTCATTATTACTATCATTGTTAATACCATTATTCAATTATTATTATTATTATTATTATTATTATTATTATTATTATTATTATTATTATTATTATTATTATTATTATTATTATTATCATTATTATTAGCATTATTATTATTATTATTATAAAAGTGATGATAATAATAATATCATTATAATTACTACTATATTTGATTATTCACATATTTTTGCTGTTGTCATTATTATTATTATCTTCATCATCATCATTATTGATATTCATTTTATTATTGGGAATAATTATTATTGTTAGTATTCGTAAGTGCAACAGGGCTGGTAGTGCCAACAGTATCATCGATATCACCACCGTCATAAGCAGCAGCAGCAGTAGTAGTATTAGTAGTAGTAGCAGTGGTTGTGGTGGAGGGGATGCTAGCTATTTAAGCGAATCCAAACGCTATAAATATGGAGGAAGAATTATTTAAAATCTAGTCAAAAAATGTCAAAAGGTAAATCCAGAGATATAGAAATGTTGGCTAACTATATGCGTGTGTATGGATGTGTATGTATGTGTGTGCCCGTGTGTTTAAGTATGTATGCGCGATGTTTGGATAAATTGTACATAGGGAGAACTGTGTTGTATTTATTTCAATATGTGCGCATTTGTTTTCAAACATATATTTATCTGAATATACACACACACGTTTTCTCACTCACTCTCCATTTCTCTCCTTCTCTCTCTCTCATTCCTTCTAACGCACACGCACGTGCATACACACTCATACATTCATAGAGCCATAGACACCTTCATACATTTCAGAAAGCCACGCTGATGCACACTATCACACACACACATATATAAATACTTATACGCACGTACATATACATCTGAATGTATGCGCCTATATGCGTTTTTTATTGCTGTGTTTCTGTGTGCGCTCGTGTGCGTCTGCGTATGCGTGTGCTTGTGTATACACAAACATGTTTTCTTGTTTATTACATGTCATAACCAAAATATTTCGTAGTTTCTAATTGTCGTTCTCGATCACAAACCCTGCAAGTAATAAATCAATATCGTCAGCAGAAGTATCCCCATCAACAAATTTTTCATCATCGCTTTTGCGTTTGTGTTGTCGTCGTCTTCATCATTATCGTCATCGGAATGTGTAGGTGCAGCATGGTAAATGTCGTTATGAAAATTATTTTGTGCATCACCCTTAACATTATTATTACTATTGTTGTTGTTGTTGTTGTTGTTGAGTGAGTGAGAAAGCAGAGCGTGCCATCAAAGTGACACTTGCATAAAATATACGAAGCCCAGTATACCCATCATGACTACCTGTCTACCAAACACATGTATCACAACCATATGTGCGCGACATGCTAATCCCATACATTGATAAATAGCGCATGACTTAGCAGTCAGGGACCAGTTACAATTTTCTTCAGGTCGCGTAGTCCCTCCCACTCAACTGGTCATTGAATAAAGGTTGTTTAAGGATATCAAATGAAACACTGATGTTTCCATAGGTGAATTATTCAAACTCGAAAGAATTCCTCTCAAAACACGGCTATGGTGCTCCCCTACTACTTCTGCTCGTGACCAGAGATGCACACATCGTCAGCAACCAAAGGACATGCTCAGCTGGTTAAAGTCAAACAACTGACAAGCACATCTGTGTTATTTTGCAAGATATTTGCTGTAGCCCATCTTTTATACCAATGCAAAATAAAGTACATGAAAGCATTTCCAATCAGTTAAGATCAGCAGCCACGGGAGCCACTGCCCGGTACTGCATCAGGACATTTATTATTATTATTTTTTTAATCATTATTATTATTATTGTTATTATTATTATTATTATTATTATTATTATTATTATCGATATATTCATTTTGATACTTCATGAAGGCGGCGAGCTGGCAGAATATTTAACACGCTGGACGAAATGCTCAGCGGTATTTCGTCTGCGTTACGTTGTGAGTTCAAATTCCGCCGAGGTCGACTTTGCCTTTCATCTTTTCGGGGTCGATAAATTAAGTACCAGTTACGCACTGGGGTCGATGTAATCGACTTAATACCTATGTCTGTCCTTGTTTGTCCCCTCTGTGTTTAGCCCCTTGTGGGTAATAAAGAAATAGGTATTTTGCCCGTTGCTACGTTCGTAGTTCAAATTCCGCCGAGGTCGACTTTGCCTTTCATGCTTTCGGGGTTGATAAATTAAGTACCAGTCAAGTACTGAGGTCGATCTGATCAACTGTCTTCCTCCTTGTGCCTATAGTAGAAAATATTATTATTATCATTATTGTTATATTTATATTTATATTTCATTAAGCCCGTGAGCTGCTAGAATCGTTCGCTTAGCAGTATTTCGTCATTCCGTTCTGAGTTCAAATTTCGGCACAACCATTTTGGCTTACATAAAATAAGTACCAGTTGAGTATCGATGTATTATTTCACTCAATCCCCTTCTCTGAAGTTGCTGGCCTCGTGAAAAATTTAAAAACATTATTATTATTATTATCATT
>NC_043008.1:71459592-71462092 GCF_006345805.1 Octopus sinensis | reverse complement strand
TACACTATACACTCACATTGCAATTATATATATATATATATATATATATAATATATATATATATACATATATATATCTACATATATTTATATATATACATATATATATCTACATATATTTATATATAAGGCAAAGAAGAAAATGGAGAAGATAATTAGTTGACAAGTATCAGCTTACAAACATAAATTAGATCAATTTATTAATTAGAATCATAAGGATAAATAAATACATAAGAATAAATGAGTGAATACATTTTTAATCTTACAGCTGTTCTCACTTTGGGGATCCACTCTTCCAAAGTGTATATATATATTTATATATAAATACAATTAAGCTTAAATACATCTATATATATATACATGTTCATGTTATGTACACATACAAACACCACACATACATAAGTACATATTATGATTTCTTTTTAATAATTAGTTAATATACTTAGATGCATCTCTTACGAAATAAACTTGGTATGTTTTCGCTATTTTGCCACTACTCTTGATTTTTGTCCGAGTACTTGTCTTTCAGTTTGCAAAATGTAATCTTAAAAAGAAACACACAATGCGGTCAAAATTATATTTCCAAATTCAGCTACTTTAATTGATTTTTTCTTCATATATATATATATATATATATATATATAAAGACCCCCTTCGGTCATGAATGACCATGGGATTGCACCTAGAAAGTTACCCTCCTAGACACAAGTCCGGGCAAGGTTGTTTACGGAAGGCTAGCAGTCGCCCATGCATACCAGCCTCCCGTCTCCACGCCACCAGTGTTATCCAAGGGAAAGACAAAGGTCGATACAGCTTGGCACCTGTGACGTCGCAACTCATTTCTACAGCTGAGTGAACTGGAGCAACGTGAAATAAAGTGCCTTGCTCGAGAACACAACACGCAGCCCGGTCCGGGATTCGAGCTCACAACCTCACGATCGTAAGCTCGACGCTCTAACCACTGAGCCATGCGCATATATATACATAGAGAGAGACACAGACACATACACACTCACACTCACACTCACACACTCACACACTCACATATATATAAGGCGTACTGCCAGAATCATTAGTACGTTTATATATATATATATATATAAATATGTTTGTATATATATAAAGATATATATGTGTATATATATATATATATATATGCATATGTATATACGTACACATATATATATCGTATATGTTGCGTGGAGTTGAGTGTGTGTACACATAAATACTTATGTATGCATGCATGTATGTCCTTGTTCAGTTTTATTTTAAGGTCTCTTGTCAAAGAGGAGCTAGTTTCAAACCTAGATCCAGGGCTCCTTCATTGAAATTTCAACATCAATTACAGTATTTTTTTGCTTGTATATATATATATATATATATATATATATATATATATATATATATATAATATAATTAGTGAATGGAAGAAATGTGAGTGATCGAGATTGTAACAGAATTTCCTTTTAGTACTTCATACAACAAAAGTTCCGTTGGAATAAATCCATGTCAGGCCGCGGTCAAATCTAGATTTTGACCGCGCCTGACCTGGATTTATTCCAACGGACCTTTTGTCGCCCCCACCACCCCCCCCCCGATTTCAATGTACATTGATAAACATTTTACCCATGGGCTCTTAGGAGCGTCCTCGTTCGAATTGCTTTGCTGCGCCTTTGTTTTGTTTTTGTTCTGACAACGTAATTCCTGGTTTTTCCTGAAGAGAAGCTGCAATATGGTATCCTTATTTAATCAGATTTGGAAAATTGTGGCCTTTGAACATGTGTAGAAGGTAATAAAAGGAATTCTGTACAATCTTCGTTCAACTCCATTTCTTCCATTCACTAATTATATTAAACTTCAATTATCCGCCCCAACGCACGTTGCAACACCATATGGTCATATCTCCAACCGTGTTTTTTCTGCTGTGATTTTTGCTACCCAGGTATCGGTTAACTTTTGAATAATCCGTAACAAGAGATAATTCATCTTCCATTTCAACAAAATATATTTATATTAATATTATATAATATATATATATATTATATATATATATACAACAGTTCTGTATGTTGTTTTTTATGCATGTATTCTCTTGAATATATTTGCATATCTAGAAACGTTCATATATATGATAAATGATAAACTTCTAGAAGGTATTACTCAATTTTACAGTTCTCGTGATGGATTGGATCAATTGTCTTCGAATTAGCTTTCTCCTTTCTGATCTGGTGAAGTCTAATTTCTCAAGATTGGTATATAGGTTGTGTGTTATATATCCCAGGTCCCCAGTATGGATAGAAGTAAATGGAGGTTGTCTCTATAGTTCAGCGTAGATGTTCTCTTTTTCACTGATCTTCAGCTTTACGTTAATATATGCTGAGTAGCTACTTTCTTCAACTGTACACAGTTACTCTTCTGCATCCTAAATCATTATATCAGGTTTGTTGTGCTTATATTTTATTTAGGTCTTTTATTGAGGTCTAAATCTCTGTCGCCCTTGT
>NC_043008.1:71448290-71459492 GCF_006345805.1 Octopus sinensis | reverse complement strand
AGAAGAAGAAGAAGAAGAGAAGAAGAAGAAGAAGAAGAAGAAGAAGAAAGGAGTGGTTTGACCCAGTAGTAAAGGCTGTCCGTATACGTTAGTTAGGTTTTTTTACTGTCGGTTTCGATGTTGTTGACGAGTGTACTTGGGCTTCATATGTGTTTCCGAAAACCCAATATGTGTTAACGTACTTTGGGTTTCGAGAGCAGTACATTAGTCAAACAAAGAACAGTTTACGCCAGAGATGACTGTATATAGTTCCCAGATTAAGATACGGGAATACAGATAAATAGAATTAAGTTTACGCATCGACATTTGCGCCACTATTGGACAACCCAAGTTTATAATTTTGCTCTCTGAAAATTTAGGGACAATGCAACCTACAATCGGCCCACTAGCAAACAATCATATTTTATCGCAAAACATGCTTCCTCCACAGATGACTCTACTACAAGTATCTCAGAATAATAAACACGCAAATATTAAAAACGATAGATATATTAAGAACAATGGCTACCCATGAACTTATTTACAACAGTTCCTACCACTACTGCTATAACTACAACAGGGCACTTTTAAGACACTTGTCCATTGAAGTAGATTCTACGGACAGCCTCTACTACTCGGTCATATCACTTCTTCTTTTTCTTGTTCTTGTTCTTCTTCTTCTTCTTCTTCTACTACTACAACTACTACTACTAATTTTCTTCTTCCTCCTCTTTGCCTCCCCTCCCCTTTCTTTGCCTTCCCTTCCTCTTCTTCACCTTCTCCTCCCTCAGCGGCTACTGCTGCTTAAACCGTCAAACTTCATGCACAAATATTTCTCTGCCCACAAACACTATTTTTCCAGATTTGACATTACGTCACGAAACTTCACAAAGCAAAAGAGAGAGACAAAAAAAAATGAAAATCTCCCACCTATTTGAAGACTGAGGAAATATTTACAAAACATTTCATTTAATCTTTTCTTCAATTTAATTGCTTTTCTTCTTAATTAATAGCCACTACGATGATAACCTCTTAATTTAATCTCCCATCCTTGACCTCTCTATTTCTTCTTCTTTGCCTTCCTCTTATGTTTTATATCTGGCTATCATTTTAAAGAAATAATTTAACATGACATTGTCCATTGATTGTTTTATAACGCAAAGGCCGATGGAATCTGGCAAATCTTCGGTTTGTCTTCACAATCTTCATTGTTACCAAAACAAGAGTGTCAATCCGCATTCCACATTTTGGTATTTTTTCTGTAAACCATATTTTAAATTTTTTATTCACTCCAATACAACTTTAGTTTTTCGTGGTGTAATCGAATTATTTATCGATAAAAAAAAATGCGTCTGAACCAGTTGTAATGAATCTTTAACCCATTTATTTTTTATGGTATAGGTTCGTTTGTACGTGCGTGCGTATGTGAATGTGTATGTATATAAACATGTAAAGGGGACATGTATATTGTACACGTCTACAAATTCTTTGTCCAGATATATTCTATGTGTTTATTGAATCATATGAATGTTTACACCCACACACAAACACACATATATGAATAAACATACATATCGATATATTCACTATATATATATATATATGTGTCACTTGCTAGCTATGCAGATGACACAAAGGTCTCCCACGCAATACAGAACCCTGAAAATATTGCGCATCTGCAACATGAGCTGGACACAATATACAGGTGGGCTGAGGACAACAACATGCAGTTTAATGCAGGTAAGTTCCAGGCCCTGCGCTACTGGCACACAAAGGTAAATGACGTGAAGACTGGATACACTGGCCCAGGAAGAATTGCAATCCCTGAGTCAAAATCAGTGCGTGACCTGGGCATTGACATGAGCAATGATGCATCTTTCCAATGCATATTGCTAATCGGTGATAAAATGCAGACGGCTAGCTGGATGGATTCTCCGAACTTTTAGAACAAGAGAGAAGGAGACACTTGATGGTCCTATGGAAACATTTGTCCTCAGCCGCTTGGACTACTGCTCCCAACTTGGTCACCACACAATATAAAACAAACAGCAGAACTCGAAGCAACTCAGAGAAGCTACACAAAGAAAATCGTCTCAATGCAAAATGTCAGCTACTGGGAAAGACTGAAGGTATTAAACCTCTTCTCCCTGGAGCGGAGGCGGGAGAGATATGCAGTAATATACATCTGGAAAATCCTGGAGGGTCTTATCCCAAACTTTGGCATTCAAGTTGCTCCAACCGCAGAACGGGGCGCCGCTGCGTGGTGCCAAGGATTCCAACATCACCATCAAAATACAGGTCCAGATACTGCAACAGCTTGGGTTTCAGAGGACCACAGCTTTTCAACATCCTCCCTAAATGCCTGAGAGACTTACATGGTGTGGATGTGGGTTTCTTTAAAACTAAACTGGATCTCTTCTTGTTGGAAGTCCCAGATGAACCTACCTCACGACAGGAGACGCGGATGCGGCAGCAGCATCGAACTCCCTTGTTGATCAAGTGCCACGTATCAGAGGTGGATTCACAAATAGTGTGGCTCATTCAGCGGTGGTGCCCCAGCATGGCCGCGGCTTCGGGCTAAACATTTTTAAGGATTTAAGGATTTATATATATATATATATATATATTATATATATATATATATTATATATATATATATATATATATATATATATATATATATATATGTATATAACGGGAAGCTTTATGAAAATAAACAAAAGATGAAGGCAGGTGGAATACAAACAAACAATTGTATTAGTATGGCGCTCAGGAATATAAATAAAACAAGTCTTTTACGTTTCGAGCCTACGCTCTTCAACAGAAAAGATACACAGAAAAGAAACAGGAAAGAAACAAGGAGAGAAAAAAATGCGTGCAGAAGCTAACGAATCAACATGGCGATGTATATATATATATATATATAATATATATATATATATTATATATATATATATATATATATATGTATATATATGTATATATATGTATATATATGTATATATATATATATATATATATATATATATATATATATATATGTATATATATATATATATATATTGGCATTATTTATTCCCCATTGCACATTTACATTTGCTAATACGAATTCGAAATTTTACATGTCACATAGACATGTAAGGAATTTCGAATTAGAAATTCTTCAGTTACAGAAGTTATATAATTTATGAGCAGAATTTAGTTTAATTGAAATATGTTTGTCACATATTTCAACTGCTAGAGGCAAATACATTACATTTAGCGTGGAGAAAATATTTCACTTGTTTGTCACATATTTTAACTAACCTAAATTCTTCTCATACTTAAACACATCTTTGCACCTATGCTCCGTTAATTAATTTGATTGGCTGAACTAGTTACGGAAATCAGTCAACGTGTTGACTGAATTATAAAGAAAGTTGTAGCTCTATTAAGTTCGTTCAGAGTTGCAACTTTTAGGTAGATCTCATCGACAAGAGTCAAAAACCTCGAAACATCGATGTCTGAGATAGATAGTCTCCCTATATTTTTATGAGATATCTTTTAATCACGAGCACTCGATTACTTTTTTTTTTTTTCTGAACGGAGAAAAATTACTATTTGATTTAAAATACAATATTAATCTTTATTATCTTATCTAAAGACAGAATAACAGAAAGAGAGAGACTATCTCTCTGCAGAGGAACATCGTTTACAATGAGGATCTCATAAGAATGTAAAAGCAAACAACAAATGGGTTGTACCTTATAATGAAACTCTTTTAAGAGCCTCCAAATGCCACTGTAGAGCTGAAATCGTTGCTTCAGTGAGGTAAATTAAGTCTTCTGAGTGAATTTGGTAGACGGAAACTGAAAGATAGTTATTGTGAATATTTGTGTGTGCGTGTGTATGTGCGTGTGCGTGTATGTGTGTTTGTCTGTGTGCCTGTGTGTTTGTGTTTGTGTTTATCCTCAACCACCGATTGACAACAGGTGATGGTGTATTTATGTCCCTGTATATTTGCGGTTCAGGAAAAGAGACCGACAGAATAAGAACCATGGTTGTAAATAAGTTGTAGTGCCGATTGCTTCGACTGAAATAACTTCAGGCGGTACCCCAGTATGGCTGCAGTGTAATGATTGAAACAAATAACAAAATAAAAATTATATAAACAAACAAACACACACACATATATATAAGCTAAAAAGCTAGTTCTAAATTCTCTGTAAGAGATGATTGCAATATCTGTTCTAGCAAGTGATGTTCGTAGTAAATTTCGGTCGAACGGAACGACCGAAATTTACTACGATTTTTTTTAACCCCAAAAGGAGGACATCTCTAATTGGTTAACAATGCACAGTTGTATCCAATATATTGCGAGCAGTGGAGAGAACCCATACCCGCTTCTAGAGACACATATATATGTTTGTACACGTTTATATGCGTGTGCATAAATGCGTGAAGTTGTGACTAGCTTCAGTGCATTTAAGTATTTGCAATCATAAGTATTCCAGCTTAATTTTCTTGAATGGCCGAAAGAGTACGATAATTAATATAAACTCTTTAAATAGGCTCCCCCGGAAAGTTCTTTGCAATAACGTTACTTCACAAAGGACGTAGCATGGCGTTCGGAGAGTCTCCCCAGGTCGAGTTGCTACATCTCCTAATTGGGAGGTCACAGTTCCAGTACCATGGACATGTGATAAGAATGTCGCTGGGAAGGATTACAAGATGGATTCTTCAAGACGAACCAACTGACAGGACACGAAGTGGTATACCAAGAATGAGATAATATCCATAGTCTCAGTTAGTCAGGCTTGTGAATCCAGGTGGTCGCTTGTGATAGGAACTACAAAGGACGTGCCTGAGGGTTGTACACCAATTACACTTGCAGTAATAATGGGTGGAGAAGATGGATGGATGGATACACAATATTCAACTAGTTTCTGTTATACATTTACCTTTTCACTTCATACTGTCAGATCATTTTGTAATCTATTCTGACCTGTGGAATATTTTTAGTTACCTTGAACATTAAGTTTCCATTGTATTGTTATTTTTATATTCCCAATTATAATCTCTATATTTATTTATAAAGGTTGATGTAATAAATATATCATTGTTTCATCATAGCCTTTCTCACTATTCATATAATTGAACATCTTCTGTACGTATTAAAAAAAACATCTGCAATGCAGATTCTGAGATATATCTTTTTATTGCTTGTACAAACCGGTATTCACTTCCTCTCCTAAAGCTAAATCCATCTCTCTTAATGTGAACGCTAAAATATCTAGTTTGTGATAGACTCTGACCTGCCCATTCCTCAAACTAATTATAGATTATTTTATTTATATGAAATAAACATCTTACATGATATGACGTATAACATTTCTTCTCTCCCCCCTCTCTCTCTCTCTCACACACACCATTTTGATAATAATTATGCATTATTTTATTTATATAAATTGAAAATTGTTTATATTACACTATTACTTAGGGAATTCATTCTCCTCCCTACATCTGATCAAACTAGAATGCGCAACGTCTCTTATTTTTTGTGTTTTTAACTGCTTCATATTCCCCCAGTCCTTTATTGCTGCACATTAGCCAATTTAATATCCTTAGGTCATTATCCATACACTCGCTTCTCGTTACCAGCCCTTCTCGAGTTTCAATGATTTGTCTTAACATCCAAGAGTCTTCAACCACTCTACCACGGGTCAGTACCGTGCTGTGACTCATTAGGTCCAAAACGGCAGAGAAAGAAAAAAATTCCAAAATCTTATTTCTATTTTATTTGCGATCGCAATCTACAGGACGTTTTTGCATTATAAATGTATTACATACGTAATGATTAAATCATATATTATGCACTTTATTGTGTTTTGTAATGTTGCGATACACATATCCCGCGCGAACCGTAGAAATCTTGTCTTACATGAAACCGTTGCATGCTACAAAAATGTTGGGGATCGCTGTTATAAAGTGTGCGTAATTCTAAAAGCATGACATTTCTTTCCGTAAAACTTTTCAATTAGTTTCGTTATGCTTCTGTTCAACTACTAAATTTGTGAGTGTTGTCAATATTATAGCCTCAAATACATTTATTTCTCTGCTGACCTTTAAAAGCAGTCAACAATTTACCCCGCAAGAAGTACATCGACATCAAATTTATACAATTTGCTTCAATACAAAATGTTCTCTATGCAAAATTATTCGGCTGTTGATCTTCCAAATTAGCTATCGTCTATCCCATATTTCCAAAAATAATTTTCCACAGAATTTAGTTCATAAATTGCATATAACTAATTTCCTCTATCTCATTCCATATCACACCAGTGCAAATGGAGCTTCGAGTAAATGTTAAACTACGAACAAATTGTTAATAATTTTACTAGATCTTCATAGATTCAATTATAATTTATTGGATATCACCAACCAAGGAACACCCGCAACAAAATTAAAAAAATTGGTTTACATAATTATTAGATTATTTTCTGATTTATTTGCATTTTACTAATTATCAAATATTTGTATCAGCTCACTTTAAATAGCCCAGCATTAAGATTTTGTGGTATATATCAACATTTTATTTTAAAATACTATTCACTGCATAGTGCATTTGAAACTTTCATTATTTACTTATCTCATATTTGCGTCGTTACTACTCTTCGCTGTAACAACTAATGATATCAGAGACCTTTTAACTCAGCCAATCTTTTCCCTATAGTGTTTTGAGCCAATTATTCTCAATTTCAGTATTAAGCCAATATAATTTGCCAGTCTTCATTTCATCTAATTTTACCATTTACTTCAAACATGAACCATCACACACATTGAAATACTCAAAGGGTTTCACTAACAAATACATTTCGTTTACCTGATCAGAAATTACCTTCTCTATCAACGATTAAATCAAATTTGGCACACTGGAATTCCCTCTCTGCTCATGTCCTTCCTCAAATTGAAGAATGTGCAACTGTCTAAGTTGAAAGTAAAAGATAACTTTTTTTACCGATCTCGGAGGACCTACGAAAATCATCTGCATTGCACCTCACTTCAGAATTAGCAAATAAAATAAGTAAATTAATGCTACTAAATTTTACTTTTTTTATTGTTCATTCTCTGCCTCTGATACCTGAAAATATGTATGAAAACGTTTCTCAACCAAATCAAAGTACGTTTTTGTTTTACAAATACCCTCACAGACAAGATTCTAAATATAGCAATCAAGTTTTGCTTTACTTTACACTAAACAAATTACTCCCGTTTGATAAAAATATAATAGAGTAATATGTCGTAAAATACTTTAATGTAAGGGGAGCACAACTGTTTTACATAGGCATAAAATATTACAAATAATTCTAACAGTGGAACAATGTTATGTTGTAGGGAAGAAGTGAAATTTCTAGAGTAATATGATAGAAAAAGCCTAACTGGTTTTGCAGGTTACAAAAACTAAAATTAGGGAGAGGAGGTGAGAAAGGGGTAAAATATTTTAGAGATGAAATACTGAGAGAGATGAATATATCGTAACTCAGGAGAATTTGAAAATCTATGGACTCTTAAAACCAGTTTGCGACAAAGAAACAATGTACGAGCATTAAACACATACGTTTTCATATACACAGAGGTATGCATGTGTGTGTGTGTGTCTCTCTATATATATATGCATGTGTGTATGTATATTAACATATATCAACGTGTGCGAGTGTCCGCGCTTGCGTGCGTGCAAGCGTAGCCTTTCAGTTTTTTTATCCAGATGATTTTTTCAACCCATTATTTAAATGCTCATTTTATAGCTGTACGAGATGCGTGTCGATAGTTATAATTTCATTTATATATATATATATATGCTTCATTCCCAACCACGTGCTACTGGATTCAGTCCAAATGTGTGGTACCTTGGGCAAGTATCTTCTACTAAGGCCATTGGGCGATCCGTAATGAGTTCAATTGTTAGACTGAAACTGAAAGAAGCCCGTCGTATATATACCTGTATGTGTGTGTGTATCTTAGTGCCTTTGTTTGTCCCCTACCGCTGATTGACAGTTGGTATTCGTGTGTTTAGGTCCCAGGATCTTAGCGGGTCGTCAAAAAGATAGCGATAGAATAAGTACCAGGTTTAGAAATAAATGCTGGGTTCGATTCATTCGACTGAAAGATTAAGGCGGTGGCCCAGCATGGCCACAGAATAATGACTCAAACAAGTAAGATATAATATATATATATATATATATATATATATATAGGTGAGAAATAAACATCAGATGAAAATCATATACGTATAAATCCCATTTTGGCATTGCCTGCAAAAGACGCAGAGAATCGAGCCTCAAGCAAACAAAACTAAACGACACAGAGTGGACATACGAAAGTTAAGAAAAAAATGTAATTCAAGACAATGGAGAAAAACTAATTGTGACGTATATATATATATATATCTTAATTGTCACAAGGGGCTAAACATAGAGGGGACAAACACGGACAGACAAAGGGATCAAGACGATTACATCGCCCCCAGTGCGTAACTCGTACCTTATTTATCGACCCCGAAAGGATGGAAGGCAAAGTCGGCCTCGGCGGAATTTGAAGTCAGAACGTAATGGCAGATGAAATACCGCTAAGCATTTCCCCCGTCGCGCTAACGTTTCTGCTAGCTCGCCTATATATATATATATATATATATATATATATATATATATATATATATATATATATACATATATATATATATATATATATATATATATATATATGTATATATATATGCATATATATATATATATATATATATATATGTATATATATATGTCCCCTACTCACCTACCTTTCCCCCCGACCCCTACTTCTTCAGTCCTTCATCCTTTCACCCCTACTCCCCTTCCCTTCTTCCCTCTTTCTCCCTCCCTCCTTCCCTCTTCCCCTTCCCTCTTCCCCTTCCCTCTGCTCCCTCACTCCCCTTCTCTCTCCCCCTCTCCATCTTTCCTCCTTCCTCCTCCCCTCCTCCTCCCCTTCCCCCTCCCCTTCCTCCCCCTCATCTCTCTCCCCCTCTCACCCCTCCCCCTCTCCCCATCCCCCTCTTCTCCTCTCTCCACACTACACCACACGACTTTACACATCACACCATATATGATGTGCCATACTAATACATACACCAACTAATACATACTAATACATACTACTACATACTAATACATACACCAACCCTATACATACACACGTCCAGACCTCTCATACGCACTAATACTCTCTCATACACACACACACACACACACACACCCTTATGTTGGAGCTGGTCACTCAACCCTATTATCTCCCCTAATTTTGCTCTCGCGTCTCAAGTTTGATCTTTGACTTCTGGCCGAAATCAGATCGCCATGTTGGTTCGTTAGTTACTGCACGCATTTCTTTTCTCTCATTCTTTCTGTGTTTTTTTTTCTCTCTGTTTATCTTTGTATTGAAGAGCGTAAGCTCGAAACGATAAAGACTTGTTTTATTTATATTTCCTGAGCGCCATACTAATACAATTGTTTGTTTGTTTTCCACCTGCCTTCGTCTTTTGTCTATTTTCATAAAGCTTCCCGTTATATATATATGTATATATATATATATATGTATATATATATGTATATATATATATATATATATATATATATATATATATATATATATATATATATTATATATATATATATATATATATATATATATGCGTGCATTGGAGCGGTTCAACTTCTCCAGGCGCCAACGCCGCCTCAACATCTCCCCGGCTGAGCTCTTGGCTCTTCGTTCCCTCCAACGGCGCGCTGACATTATCATCAAACCGGCTGACAAGAGTGGAGCTGTAGTGGTGTGGCGCGCGGACCTCTATAGGGCCGAGGCTTTCCGCCAACTCAATGACACCTCCTTCTATTCCCCTCTGCCCTCTAACCCCACACGTAGCTACCAACAGACGGTATCCTCTACCGTCCAAGACCTCATCTCGTCCTCCCGTCTCCCCCGCACCGCATCCAACCTAATTGTGCGAACCCCACGTACCCCCACCATTTACTTCCTCCCCCCAAATCCACAAACCCAACAACCCTGGCCGCCCCATCGTCTCCGCCTGTAACTGCCCCACGGAGCTCATCTCTAAATACCTCGACCGTGTCCTTGCCCCCCTAGTAGCATCTCTTCCCTCCCACATCCACGATACCAACCATGCTCTCCGGCTTTTCAACTCTTTCTCCTTTCCTCCCGGCTCCTCCAAAATCCTTTTTACTATGGACATCCGAAGCCTCTATACTGTTATCCCTCACCACGAAGGACTGCAGGCCCTTCGACACTTTCTTGACCTCCGCTCTAACCCTGTACCTGACACCTCCACACTCATTCGTCTGGCCGAACTTGTCCTTACTCTGAACTGCTTCTCGTTCGCGGGCGAGTTCTACCATCAGGTCTCGGGAGTCGCCATGGGAACGCGAATGGGCCCCAACTATGCGAACCTGTTCGTTGGCTATGTTGAGGCCCAAATATTCTCTAATTTCACTGGTCCCACTCCTGAACTATATGGTCGTTATATTGACGACATTATCGGTGCCACCTCACTCTCCCGCGAACATCTAGATTCCTTCCTCTCTTTCGTCCAATCTTTCCATCCAGCCCTCCACTTCACTTCCACTATCTCCAACACCTCTGTCTCCTTCCTCGACATTTCGGTTAGCATTCTTCACTCCACTCTTACCACCTCCATTCACTACAAACACACAGACTCACACTCATACCTCAACTTCTCTTCCTCCCACCCAGAACACACCAAGCTTTCCATCCCCTATTCCCAATTCCTCCGTCTACGTAGGCTCTGTAGTGACGACCATGACTTTGAGACTCAGTCTCAACGTATGGCTCACCACTTCACCCTACGTGGATACCCCCTCACCACTATCCACACCGCCCTTGCCAGAGCACGGTCCGTGGACCGTGTATCTGCTCTCTCTCCCCGAACCCGCCCTGTAGTCTCCCGCCTCCCTTTTCCCCTCACTTACCACCCCACGACCCTACGTCTCCAACGCACCATTCTTCGAGCTTTCCGTCATCTCCAGTCCGACCCGTCCACTTCACACATCTTCCCTAACCGACCCCTCCCCTCTTTCAAACGAGCCCACAACCTTCGAGACCTTTTGATCCATAGCTCCTTCCCTGACCCTACCTCCCAACCCGGCTCGTTCCCCTGCTCCCGCCCACGTTGCCGCACTTGCC
>NC_043008.1:71435790-71445790 GCF_006345805.1 Octopus sinensis | reverse complement strand
GACATACATATACACACACATACGTATTTATATGCATATAGATATATGGAAAGCGAAGTTTTGAAGGGAACGCTAGTAATTTTTGAAATGCCGTTGAGAGAACAGACGTCATAGAATAAGAGAAGGTTGTTGTTGCCATCCTTTTTGTCTCGGGAGACAATAGAGATGCGCATAAAATAATTTGGTCCGGTTTTTACATTTCATGTATTAATACATCTCCTGCTGTGGCTGTGTAGTCCTATCCTGGACAAACACTCCCTCTGGCAGGTGCCGCAAATGTAGCGAAAACTTTGCCTGGCTGGTCGTAATGTTATAGTTTCTTGTTGACGTCTTTTCAAGTCTTTCCATTTCTCCTATCTCTCTCTGTCACTCCTTTGTGTTCCCTCTTCTACAGTGTGTCGCCAATCTCCAAAGTTGCTGGCAACTGCTTCCCAGCTGCTAATATTGATGTCGCAGGCCTTCTTGTCCCTTTTGCTAACATCCTTGTATCGTAAGAACGGTCTTCGCACAGACCTAATGCCCCTAGCAAGCTCTCCGTAGAATATGTCCATGGGGATTCTGCCATCTTCCATACGAGTAACATGTCCAAGCCATCTCATACGTCTTTGTGTGAGGAGTGCAAACATGCTTGGTATTCCTGCTTGCTTGAGGACATCTTTGTTGGGGACAATATTTTGCCATTTAATGTCAAAGATTATCCGGAAGCAGCGCTGGTGAAAGATATTTAGGTGACGCTCTTGGCGTGTCTATGGCGTCCAGCTCTCACTGCCATACAGTAGAGTGCTAAGTACACATGCCTGTTAAATCTTCATTTTTGTGGTCTTGGTCAGCTTGTTGTCCCATGCCCGTTTGGAGGTATAAATGTATAAAGGAAGAAAGAGGAAAAGAAAGAGCGAAAGTTAAAGGAGAAAGGCAGGTACGAGAAAATGAAGAATACTTGATAGATGGAAAGAAATGATGAAGGGAAGAATAGGTGGCATGGGAAGTAAGAATAAAAAATAAAGATAAGTTGCAGAAATTATTATTAGGTGAGGGATATATATTATTTAAAAAAGGTAAATGGGTGGGGTTTTTTTTCCACCGCAAACACCTGTAAACATGTTCATTAAAGTTGTTGACCAGTTTATATTTAAAAAAGAGAATAGATAGTTGCTCACCTGTTGAAAGAGGACAGAAAGATTTCTATTTGTCATAAGGAAATGATCTTGATAAAATTTTTTTATCTAAAGAAAAATGTTTATTAGAGACTTTAAGGCGCCAAATTAGCTTAATATATCCTGTAGAATTACGCTGACTGTATTTAAAAGTGGCAAGATGGTTCGCAATACGACTTTTGAACTCCGTAGAAGCCAATAAAATATAAAATTGTTCTTTAGATCCATAGGTAATTTTGCATTGGTAAACAACATTTTTAATTCTGAAGTTTCCATTGAGGACGCAAGTTTTATTCAGGCCACATTGACAAGGACTAATATCACTGGTATTATTATTCAAGGAGAGATTATCGTTAATATTACTAATGTTGTTACAGTTATTAAGACAGACGACATTACCTTTGAGAATAGAGTTATTATGGGAGGATATAATTTGCAGGAGGTTACTGGTGTTGGAAAAGCCAATTCTGATACGGTGGGTGTTGAAAATTAAGTGATACCTGGAATTTATGAGAAAATTCCTTTCGAAAGCCTGACGAATTTGGTGGGGAATGTTACTTTTAACTTGTGTTCCATATGGAACAATCAACCAGATATTTTTACTAGGGTTACGCGTTTTATTCTCTTTTCTAAACATAAACTTCTCTAAACTTAAACAGGTCAACACTTTTAACGACCGTGTCTATACGGGTTTGCATTGGAAGCAAACACTTATTTGCCTTTTTAAATAAAATCTACCCCTCATCTGATAATAATTTCTGCAACGTCTCATACACCGTATTCTTCCCACCAACTTTTCTTCCCAATTATCATTCATTCTCTATTTGCTTCTAGCTTCATTTCCCATTCAACTCTCGTTCTTTCGTTTCCTCTTCCTTCCTCTATACCTTCTTTTCTTCCCTCGCCCTGTGACGTCTGTTTTCTCAACAGCATTTTAAAAATTACTAACGTTCACTTCACAACTTCGCTTTCCATTTATGTATATGCCTGTAGGTGTTTCTGTATGTATACGCATGTATATTTATATATGTGTGCATACGTGCATATATACAAGTAAGTGTTTGTGTATATGTATATGTGTGTATATATATTTATACATATATGTATAAGATATACACGCATGTATGAGTATGTATATATGTGTGTATGTTTGAATGTATATATATATATATATATATATATATGTGTGTGTGTGTGTGTGTGTGTGTGTGTGTGTGTATGTGTGTGTGTATCTATGCATATGTATACGTATATATATTATACACATGCATACAAAGTGAACCAAGCAAACTATTAAAGTCGTGTGTATTTAAGAGCAAAATAATTGCTACCTCCTTCAAATTATATCTTCGCATAATAACTTTTTTACTACTATTTACTATTTATTGTACTTTATTGATTTTGAGAATAAGGTTTTTATAGTATATGTTTTCTATATGGTGTCAATAGCATCTTTCATTTTTGAATTGGTTAATAGATTTTTTTTCTCTAAATTATATATATATATATATAGTATCTGTGTTTGCGCGTACACATCCATATATGCTCTTGCACGCTTATGTTGTTTTCACCAAATTCATATAAAACATCCACGAGAATTTTTATAAGCGATCTTTTGACAGTATAAGATTAGCAGCCAACTGATCCCTCAAATCAAAAGCCCCACGTATATGAAGAAATGAGCACACATGAGAACGGACTCACAATTATATTACTATTTCAATGTGTTTACAATAGACTATCCAGGTTAACGAGACTTATAATACGCTATCCTTTTAATTTACTCTTGATATTATCTACTCCAATGTTAAAATGGTCATAAATAATAGTACATACTTCTATGCTGTTTGCTAATGAAATGACATTTTCATTCGTAAAGAAGTTATGCAGAAGTATTTCAAGTATCATAGATACATTCTTCTAGATCTTTTACCGTTTATCTATAACGTAAAAGAAAGAAAAAAACTTACTATCTTAAATTCAAATAAGGACCAGGTACATAAATACATTTCGGTTGCATTTGAAGTTTCCAGAGCATAAAATAAATTCCATTTCCATTAGATATTTTCAGGATTAAAACTGAAGAAAATTATTTCATATTTTAAGTAAGTTAAAAGAGTACAGTAGCAATTATTTTGCTCTTAAATACACACGACTTCAATAATTTGCTTGCCTCACTTTGTAATGTAACCTCATGATTGTCATAGGATGTAAATGCTTTTGAGTCACTTCAAAGTTGTGGGGAGATCTGACTTACGGAACTCCCAAGGTGAAACGACTCACTATCCTGGTGAAAAAGATGGTATCTCAAGATTGTTAAACTCGCTTATGAGTTAGTATAATTGTTCTCATTACTGAAGATTTGAAAGGTAAGACACTGATATTCTCTAAAGACATTTACAGGACCATTCCTCAAGAGTGTTTAATTCACTTATGGATTATGATAACAGTATTTATCATCAAACATATGTCAACGTCTACTTAGTGTAGTGTTTAATTCTGATTTTAAATATTCAATTAGTTGGGGTTTTTTTACATCACGTACAGTTTTTAAGATGACAAAGCTTTTTTGCTTTAGCTCATGCATTATATAGAAATTCCAACTACTGACATCTTAGAAACATACCTTTAAAATAAACTACATTATTCATTGCTACATAGTTCGGATGCAATATTTCATTATCATAAATCAACCGATCAAGTTTTTTCTGATGAAATAAGTATTTAAACATCTCAAGTTGTCCAGTCATACAACATCTCAAATTCAATATTAGTATAACTGTTTGTATCTGTTTCCTTACTTGTTTAACAATGTTAACAATATCAGGTATAGAAATCGCCCTGATGTGTTTTGCTATGTCTGTGTACAATTTATTGTGAAAACTCAGAAATGTACCAAAACAACAGAGATCAAGAAGATCTATAAGCTATACTTTGACTGTCCTCTTGGAGATCAAGACAAGTTATGGGCACCATATTTTATTTCCTCGGCTTGCTCAAATGGCTTACGTGACTGGTTCAATAAGAAATCCATGCCTTTTGCAATTTCAGTGATATGGAGGGAGCCGAAATGACCATTTTAATGACTGTTATTTTTGCAAAGTAAATGTCACAGGATTTTTTTATGAACAATAAGCACAAACTCGTGTATCCCAATATGGATCCTGCAATGAGGCTTGTGCCTCACAATGGTAGTCTGTTAATTCCAGTTTCACCAGATGATGTTATTGAAACATCAGATGATGATACTGACTGTAACGATGTGGCTGATGATGATAGTTTTGAACTTCGAAAATTTTCCCAAGCTGAACTGAATGACCTTGTCAGAGCAGAACAATTAGCATCAAAAGTGATGGTGAAGAATCTGTTAGAGCACGATGTTGGTATAACTTATTTTCCAAAGGGAAATGTAGTTCTACAAACGTGTTTTTCTGTTGAATGTCCGTTTTTGCTTTGCAGTAACATCGATAGAATTTTCGTATGTTTATCACAAAATCATGATCCTGTAAAATGATATCTGTTTATTGACTCTTCAAACGAAGTTTGAACGCTGCACTTCTCCATAATGGTAGTTTGAATCCCTCCATTCATATTGCATACTCCGTTCATCATGAATCATTTGAGAATATGGATCTTTGACATCATACCATTTCCTATGAAATATACTCGTGGGAAATATGTGGAGATTTAAAAGCCATTGGAATGTTTATGTGAATGCAGTCAGGTTTCACAAAATAATTTTGTTTCTTCTGTCTATGGGATAGTCAGACAATTCGCAAACATTATTCGGAATCAAACTAGCAGACAAGAACATCATACCATCCAGGATGTCTAACGTCAAGAATACATTTCGTGTAGATCTATGTAATGTCCTACTGCCTCCTTTGCACATAAAGCTTAGACTGACGAAACAATTTGTGAAGATAAAAGGGAAGAGAAATACCAGTGTATTTGAGTATATTGTAGAAAGGTTTCCCCAAAATACACAGACGAAGTGGAAACAGGGGATCTTTTCCGGACCCCAAATTAAAGAAGTACTCAAAGATGTCAACTTAAAGATAACAGTGGATGAACTGGAACTGCCTGCCTGAAATGCTTTCAATTGGATCTGTGAGAATATCTTGAGCAACAAGAAGGCAAGGCACTACAAGGATGGCATCAAGAAACTTCTGAAATGTTACTCAGCAATGGGTTGTCACATGCCACTGAAAGTTCACTTCTTGGACTCGCCTCTAGACATTTTCGCATATAACCTTTCAACAGGATATTAGTGCTATGGAGAAATGGTACGGAGGCTTCTGAAGTGACAGTATTCTGGCTGAATACTGCTTGACACTTTACCGTGATCAACCAGACCAGGAAAATCGCAGGAAATCCAATCCCAATGTTTGTAACTCTTTGTTTTGTCTGACCCAATTTTTGTGTATTCACTGATTGTAGAATGATAGTAAGGATTTTCAACTTAATAAATTTCAATTTCTAAAAATATGTCCTTATTTATTTCGTTAATGATTTCGTATATACAAATATGTACATATTTGCATGTATCTACTGAAAACCTGATATGTGCTGCATACAAACGGAGTAAAAGTTTGAAATCAGCATGAAAAATTAATCTAAAAATGTTGGTTTGCATTCATAATGACTATAATGCATTTCATTTTGCTGACTAGTGTAATTGTTCTCATTACTGAAGAATTGAAAGCTTTTACAAAACCATTCCTCTGTAGACATAGCTATGCCTAGATAATGTAATGATGAGTTTGGAAATCTTTGGATACACTGACTCTTTATGGTAAATAGCTCATTTCAAGCTCTTGCTTGAAAGTGCAGATAGTTTCTTTCATCGTGATGTCTAAACTCATTTTAGTGTAGCATGCTTCATATTAGTGTCGTCACCATATCTTGTGTTTAACGGCTGCAGGTGAGAAGGTGGTAGTGGGTGTGGATTTAAATGTGAATGAAGGAACACTTTAAATTTGAATGATTGCATTGAAGGAGTGATGCTGCCAGGCTTTTGAGGAGACTGATGGCCGTTTTATGTGAGCTGTTTTAGCTTATAAAACTGTATAGCGATGAGGACATTATTCGTTTTTGTCTTGGTTAGGAAGTAGAGTGATTGTATCTATATACACTGTAAGTTGTGTGTGTGTGTGTGTGTGTGTAAATAGTGTGTAGGAGAAAGCTATGCAAGTGGGATATATATATATATATATATATATATATATATATATATATATATATATATGCCCAGTGTAGTACTCAAGTAAATCAGAAGTTAAACTTCAGCTCCAATAAGAACGATCCTGGGAGTAGAAAGGCCGATGCATACACAAATAGGCTTAATGCGTGTATTTGAATATAGTACAACATACAGACTACTGAATAAATAAGAAAGGAGTCATGTAACAGTTTTATCTTGACAACCGTTTCGGTAACAACATTTATACTTAATAATGACCCATAATTCTATGGATTTAACTAACGACAAAATCCGTTAGATGAAGCCAGCTTATTCCGAGCAGGGTGACCTGGATTCGTATAAAAGATCCATAGGAACTTATGCTATTCCATACACCTACGATATTATCGGTTTTCTTTACGTATAAATGTAGTCATGCTGGTCTCTAAACAGCTGTTAAGACAAGATTAATACAGAACACCATTTCCTTACCTTCTATATTCAATACTCTGCATTTTGCTTTCCACTATACACATTACGACTTCTTATGTTTATCTGACTTTCTACTCGCATGTGCACGTGGGTGTGTTTATTATATAGAAATATATGTTTATGTATATATCAGTACATCTAATGTGCCCAGTGAACTGCATAAAATGTTTATATCCTGCACGACAGGGCGTAATTCATATAAAATTTGATTAATGAGAAGCCAATACGATACACCTTAATAAAAGACTTTAATTTATCATTGTTTTATATTGCATCTCATAAGTTATTTGGTGGGAAAATCAGAATGTTACATCCACTCTGAGAAGAGGTCAACAATCGCCACCGTTTTTTTCCGTACATCAATAGCTTAGAAAGAATATACTTACATTTTTACTAGACCCGCACCGAGGCATTTTGACAGTGGAATGTATTTCAAACTTTCTGATTTATGCTGCATTATGTGTGTGTGTGTGTGTGCGTATGTATGTATGTATGTATGTATGTATGTATGTATGTATGTATGTATGTATGTATGTATGTATGTTTGTATGCATATATACACACACATTATCCCCATACACATATATATGAATATCTAGTCATATTCCTGCCTGGGTTGATAGATAAAACATACGTGGTTAAATACAAGTACAGATGCAAAAATATACATAAACACATACACACACATACATATACACCTGTATGTATATATGTGTGTGTAGGTGTATGTGTGAGTATGTATGTATTTATGTATGTATGTATGTATGTATGTATGTATAACCATTGCTATGCATATCTATCAGTACATGCATACGTACATCTGTAACTTAAATTTTCAATTTTCGTGTTGTCAAAATAGCTAAAATGAATGATATTACTATACATATTATGGAAAGAAAATAGCAAAAATATTAGAAAAGCAAACACATAGTAACAAACAGTGAATAAATAATATTCTAGAAATATACAAACAAATAATTTATCAAAATTCTTCCTGGGGTCTTAAACTGAACTCGTCTCCATGTCCACTCAGAAACGCGTTCACATTTTCAAATATGTGCTATAAGGATTAATAATTTCTTCACATATACACACATCTATGCTGTCACAGGATATTCAATACATTCTGATGAGATATTTCGTTATTTTATATATGTATTGTCTGTCGATGTTCCAATGTGAATATTTCAATTTCTCAAACTGACATCTGCCTTTAGCTTACGCAGATTGTTGTTGGGAGGGGAAAACTTTTATATCTGAGCAAACTGTTTACACTTTCTTTGTATTTGTCATGTTAATAAGTTGGTGTCTTTCGCTATGATAAACATAAACTCCCTTTGCATAAGTTGTTCGCGAAAAGAAACGCCTAAGGTTTTTCCTTCCATTTAAAAGTATTTGCAAAATTCTTCATTCTGTAGTCAGTCAATGTCTCGGTGTAATATGAAGAATAAAAATGTTTACCCTTGAGGTATATGGAGTGAATAATTTAAGAATATCTCAAACATATTGTTAGATAACAGGATGATTTCTATCTTGGAAGCTTGTCAACACTTTCAAAAGAAACCATTCTCGATTCCCTTGTAAAGCACAGCAAGTTTTCTTGTGCGGCAAGTTTTCATATATATCGATTTACCGATATCACTTACTGCTTTCTTCCCTCATAGAATATTTGATTGGGAGTTGAGATTTCGCTACAAACATTTTCGAAAATCTTGATTGGACAGTCACAATATATGTGTCGTTTCTTTTCATTTTTTATTTCTTTCGTTTTACGTTTCATTTCGTATATTTTTAGTTGTTATTTCTCTTCTCTATTCTATCTTTTGATGGAAGCAAATTAACTATATGATCAGTATTCAGGAGATGGTTATTTCAAATATTAAAGGTATAATCAATTCGATGGCATTCAAAGTGTCACCTTAACGTATTGATAGAAAAATTGTTTCTCTGAAAATGTGTGAAAAACATTAATAAATTTGCTGAAGGAGAATGCAGCTAAATACACTGAGATACACCCAACCATATGTATATAGGTGCGTATGTATATATCATATGTATGTATATAAATAGTTAGGCAAATACACATGCATACACATATGGTCAAACCAATAAAAACACATACATATGCACAAGCACACACATATATACATCTGTGTATGTATACCTATAAGTATATAAACATTATGTGTGTATGTATGTGTGTCTGTATGTATGCATGTATGTTAGTATACATGACGCTGTAAGTGCATGTGTATGATTTGATATGCCCATGACTACGTGTGATTTAGTTATAGTACACGTAACTATATGTAAGAATTTTGTTTTTATAATTCACAACAGTTCACTAATGTGCACACACCTATACGGACATACACATAGATATAGGTGTATACGTTTAATTATATATGCAGATTACATATACATGCATCTATATTCATATATATAAGCATATATATATAGAGAGAGAGAGAGAAAGAGAGAGAGAGATGTATATACACATGCACACATTCACATATATATGGCTTGTATGTATGTATATATGTATACTTATGTTTATATTCGTAGAAATAACTCATATCTATGTAGAAAATGATTTAGGTTGTGGAAAAAATAATGATGGTGTTTGTAAGGAAGGCTAATTACTTGGAATTTTCCAATTATTGAAGTGTCAGAAAGTTATACAACATATTCTGTTATCTGTGATGGAATTTACAGAATGGTAATAACTCTACTGAAACAGAGCACTGTCAGAGAACTTTTTCCTATTTAGACAGTGGTGATATGGCTTCATGATAAAACTGGTGTTATACGGTATGACTATATCAATTTTACAGTTATATGTGGCTGTTATAATGTATGCTTATATCAACGTTACTGATGGGAGCATTACGTAGGTATATTCTATTGCTATATTAATGATGGTAATTTGTGTATTGGTATATGGGTATATGTTATGATGTTATGCATTCATCAGTGAGAGTTCGTCCGTCATTACGCCCCGATTTCATATTCTGCCAAGTTCAACGCTGCCTTTCTCATTTGGGGGGCGATCAAATAATACCATTTGAACACTGGGGTCAGTGTAATCAACTTACCCCTTCCCTTAAATTTCTGCCTTGTGCTAAAAATTTAAACCTGTATTATATAATAACTACATATTTCAGTTATTATT
>NC_043008.1:71428290-71430790 GCF_006345805.1 Octopus sinensis | reverse complement strand
TTGAAGTAGTAGTAATAGTAGTAGTACCGATGATTTCATTTTTAAGAACAAGGCTCACAAAATAATTCGGAGACGATGGTGTGGGGGGAAAGGAAAGTCCTTGACACTGAACTCTATGGCAGCTCCTCGATGGACATACAAAATTCCTGATTACTGGTGAAATTTTGAATATTTTGAAGTATTCCTCTATCCAGCTGTGAAGAAGTTTATCAAAGGCCTTCTTGTAGTCTATCCAGGCATGTTGAGAAAATCTCTAAAAATCCTCATCTTAATTAGATCCCTACGTATATAAAACCCATGTTTACATTGTTTTTGTTCATCAAGAAGATGTTATTGTTAAAGAGAAAAGCACATGTGGATTTCATCACATAAGATGTAATAGGTTTGTACATTATTATAAAGCACGTTATGGATCCGTAGTTCTTAGGCCTCTTTGATTCATCATTTTGGGGGAGGCAAACTGTTATACCATTGGTCAGCCATCCTGGGGTCGACTGCGATTCCGTGTAAGAACTAATTAGTTTATTTTTGTGAGTTTAGAAATACACTAAGTCAATAATTTGTTTTAATGTGAGTCTGATACTTGTGCCTTCCCATATTGGCTCTCCAATAAGCTCAGTGCCTTTTTTTCGTCTCTTAATCCACGGGGCATCATAGATGGGATCCTTTTCACCTGCGCGAATTTTCCTACAAACCTCCAGTATTTCATGCTCTGGTGGGAATTCTTCTATTTCTTCTATACCCTTTCTTCTTTCTAATATGCCTATATAATTTCTTTGGATTGATTTTAAACATGCTGTATCAGGACAAGGTACTTCAGTTCTACCAGCACAACATTTGCGTACAAAAGAAAAAAGAACAACATTAATGCATAGTGTGAAACATGTTGTCTTTGTCTATTGCTTGGAATCACGGTTGGTGTGGAGATGTAATATATAACTACCATAACATCTGCTATTCTTCTGCAGAAAAATCTTCATTTGGGGGATGATCTACCAAAGCCTAAATCTTGAAACTGAGCATTCCATGTACAGAAATCTGTATTTAACCACAAGTGAATAAAATTCTAGATCTCGTAGATGATTTGTTGTCTCAGTAGTATATTATATTGTATTATTGTATGATGATTGTGTAGTGTATAATTCTTGTGTGTAAAGCAGAAAGTCTAAGTTATGTGTATCTTTTACTCTCTGTGTAGCATCGTGTGTACTCCTACCATTTCCGACTATGGTTAGACGAAATGAATCGAGAAAATTGCTTTGAAGCATCAAATGATACTGGTTTTCGCTTCAATTCTTAATAATTCTATCTGGGTTTGCCTTGTTATAATAATTATACCTTGTTGGTATGTCCGTTTTTTATATGTAATTACACCTCAAAAGTCTGACTGGTCTATTGAATTATATAACAGTGCTTTGCCTTGATATACTTGCCAGCAAGGACAAGCAAGATTGTGTCCAGTTTCTTTAAGTATGTCGTGTTACGTACCTTTTCATAATAAATTTTGTCCGTTTTCATGTAGGAACACTGCCCACTGGATTTAACTGCGCATATAGCCTTCTTTATTAAGCACTGAGTAAGCACAAATAATAAATAATTGCTTAATTTTATTATTTTTATTACGTGCTTTCTCTGCCAAACAAAAATCTTTTCTCAGTTGTGTTTGCAGTAATATGTGTGCAGTACATAGGAGAACAGTTTTCCCCTATGATGTCTTCAGTTGTTTTTATATCTCATACAAAATAATCGATTCTTCTGTAAAATCCACGTCATGTTTATAGTCTTGCTTCTGGTAGGTTATTATTTACGGGATGTAAATTTAACCACCCATGTACAAAAAAACGTTAATTCTTCATGTATAGCATTTTCACCATTCGGTATAGTTTAACATATAGAGCAAAATATAGTGTTAGGTAAATATGGGTAAGAGGCTCACACTGGAGTATTAGTCCCTTCAAATAAAGAAGTAGTTAATTCTTTGTTTTGCCTCTATAAGAATATCCGGAATATTAGAACGGGTACATAACAGACGACACGATCAAGTTTGTAAATAAAATCAGTGCGTTTCTCACAGATATTAGCTAGAAATAATATAAAATGATACAGCCATTTCCTTCATTGCATACATCCATAATCTCTGATGTTAGGCGAATTTTCCTTTATTTGTTTTGTTTGTTTTCTGTAGTTATAATACGCTGTTGGGTGGCGATATATTTCTTCACTTAACGTATAGGGCCGATTGTTTATTTTGGTTCAATTCTCATCAGTTGGGGATCCTGGGTGCTTTACCGTTGATTAATTATGGGAAGTAGACGAATAAAAGTTTATAATATGTTGAAACAGGCAAGGGAAAGTTTAGATGGATGAAATAAACTTTGAAATTCACTGCCGTAATTTACGTAATTTTTTTTTTTTTAAATAACGAAAGAAAAATAAATACATAAAATTGCTCATGAAATAAAAAATAAACACACAACGTCATATAGACACACACATACAC
>NC_043008.1:71418290-71425790 GCF_006345805.1 Octopus sinensis | reverse complement strand
TATGCGTATGTGCGTCTGTATTTATCTATGTACGTTATAATGTTTGTATGCGTACCCGGATACGTTTGATTTTTAACGTATACACATACATCAGACATATAAATAAATAGTCATACATTATACATTATATGATTTCTGAAGTTATTTCTGCTTATACGCACACTTTTCTCCATTTGTGTGTGTATGAATGTCTGTATATATACGTGTATAAGTATAATCATAAACACATGCGTACATATATATATATATATATATATATATATATATATATATATATATATATATATATATATATATATATATATATATATATATATATATATATATATATATATATATATATATATATATATAATATACATATATATATACATATATATCTATATATATTCATACATATTTATATATATATATATACATATATGTGTGTGTGTGTGTGTGTATGTGTATGTGTGACTGTATGTGTATATGTTTGTGTTATTTTTTTAAGGTGAATTTAAAACACTAATAAAAGAAAGTGATGATGAAATGAAGAAAGACGTGTAAAGATAAATTGGTTCACAAATTAGTGAGATGAAAGGAATTATTTTTCGATGTTATTTCTTGTAGAAATGGCTGTCAATAAATAGACGGAATCACTTAACACTGTCATAGTCACCCTTCAACCAACCAAGTAATCAACCAGCCAACCAGCGAGCCGAACATCTTACGTACATACCTATCTACCTACATATGTATCTACTTAATATCTTCTGACATTTAACATTTTCTATGTCCTGATTCACTTGATGAATTCAAGACACTCCTGGTATCTATATCTTCGCCACTCCTCCTCTACAGGTATATGCTCTTCGTAACCTTTCCTCAGACCGGAAAATTTGTTTATGTTTTTAAAGTCACTAGCTTGACAAGTTGTCCTATCTCACCTCCAGTAACCTTGGAGTTCATATATTTCTTGCACTGGAATATTTCTCAATGTTGAGAGGCAGACAGAGAAGAGCAAGTTTGTATATTTGATATAGTGTGAGTTTGCTAAATCTAAACGTTAGCTACTGAAAATAAACCCATAATGAGAATAAAAGTCATTACCACTAGAGACCACGAAGACAGGATAGACATCTCTGTAAATAAAACTGATCAACACTTGTTTTTCCCAGTCCAGGTTCCTAAGTCACAACGTGTCGTTTTCCTTGGTTTGTTTCGTTTCGTTTGCTCTTGCAAGAAAATTTTTTTGCCGGCGCCGCCAATTGGGAAGCATTCAGTCTTATTTTAAAGGGGCGAAACTGAAAAGTACCATTGGTTGATAATTGATGAAGGGTTATGGACTTTCTATTTGCTTAACGTTTGTTTTTACATTCATGTCGTTTGTCGTTATGTTGTTTATTTATATATTCTTTTCTCTCTCTCTCTCTCTCTCTCTCTCTCTCTCTCTCTCTGTCCTGCACGTGATTGTGCAATGCCCCAAGGTGACTGAGCTCTGGGCTTATATCGAACACCTGCTGTCGCATTCGAGAAGAGTACAACTGTCGAGCGAATCTGTAATTAAGATCGTTCCGCCGACCTCCCTGAATAGGGAGGAGCGAGCCTGTTTTCTCTCGGTAGTTGCTGTGGCGAACGAGGTAGTATGGAAGACGAGAGGGAAAGGAATTACAACAGGCATGTTCATCTCCAGTCTCGAGCTAATCGACTTTTTCGCTTTCCACATGAAACGGAAAATAAGGCTGGAGAAGAAATGCCTGTCGCAAAGTGTGTTTCCTAAAAGATGGAAGTCTGTAGCAAGTATGTTGCGAGTGAAAGAACCTGTTTAAACGAGAACATAAAAAGGAGAAAGCAAAGTCTTCAGTATGAGTATGTGGTTTGTGGGGTCGACCGTGTCCTCCGCTTCATTTTTTGTAAATCACTCATTCTCATTTAATTGTATATATTTTAATTTTTGTTTATTCATACGTTTCGTCTCATTCGATACCCTGACCCTAATGTTTGTTTTGTTTGTCCTAGTATCACCCCCTCTTTTTTCCTTAATCTTATGGGGAATAAAGACATTCTCTCTCTCTCTCTCTCTCTCTCTATCTATCTATCTATCTATCTATCCATCTATCTATCTATCTCTCTCTCTCTCTCTCTCTCTCTCGCTCGCTCCCTGTTGCCTTGATTCCTTCTCCTTTTCTTTCTCTCACCCTGTCACTTTTGTTCCAACCTGCCTAGATATTTCTCTCTTTGCCCCTTGTACTTCCTAGCCTTTCTGCTTCCCCTCATCCACGTCCCCCTTTCTTTCTCTGTTACTCCTTCTCCCTGCTGTCTTTCCCCTCTGCATGCTGGTGTCACGCGATTAGCGGCCAGTTCTGCTTTTTCTTCTTTCTTAAACTGGACTCTGAGCTGACCAATGCAAGTTCACTTACCTTGTGCCTTCTATTCTAGCCTTTCTACTTACTCTCTTTCTCTCTCTCTCCCTCATCTATTTCTAGCCTTTTTCCTTCCCCCTTCTTTTCTCTGTCACTCCCTCTCCCTACTGTCATTCTCCTCTGCCTGCTGCTGTCAAGTGACCAGCGGCTAGTTCTTCTTTCTTTCTTTCTTAGACTTGTAACTTGGCTGACCAGTCTCAAATTCTGTCTCTCCGTTCTCCAGCGTTCAAAATATTTTGTAAGCGTTACCCACTATTCTCGTCTTCTTGACCCCGAAACTGTATTCTTTTCCCCTTTTTGTCCTCGTCCACCGTCTTAAATCACACTGTGTCGTTTTCCTTGTCTTATTTCTTTCTGTTTGCTCTTGTCCATAATTCTTCGCAAGAAAACTTTTTATGCGTGAGCCGCCAATCGTTCAGTCTTATTATTGAAGGTCCTAAACTGAAAAGTACGATTGATTGATAACTGATGAAGGATTATGGACTTTCTATTTGTCTCACGTTTGTTTTTTTACATTCAATATACGTTGTGTCGTTTGTTTACATATATATATATATATAGTTCAAATTTACTGGAAATAACAGGCGAATACATGTGAAGGTGTGAAGGAACAACAAGCAGATATATTAGTTTAATGCTCGGAAAAAAACTGAAACGTCTTGGACGTTTCGAACCTACGTTCTTCGACAGAATACAATGAGAGGAAAAAAACATAGCGAATCCGAAAAAAAAAACGGGAAGAGAAAAATTGTGTAAGGATTAACCGTTCAACATGATGAAATGGCCGGAAGAAAGAGGCTGAGTGAAAGAAATAATAATGATGAACTGGCCGAAAGAAACTGCGCAAGCGCACATGCGTATGTGTGAATGGGGGGCGCCGTTTACTCAACATGCAGAAATTGATCATCTATTTTGTATATCTTAAACTACGTCTGATGAGATTCGACTTTCAAATAATTTTTAAAACTTTATGAAATAGCTGTAAGGAATGTTAGTCGATTTTTTAATTGATAAAAAATAATCTATTAATTACCTCTCTATTTTCTTAACTTATTATAATAAATAAATGAATGTAAACCACGGTTTATATAGTTGCCTTGCAATTGCAATACAGTTCTATATTTAAGAGATTAGGAATTATGTACATTACTTACATTATTTGCAATTAACTGATATTTGTACTCATCTTGTCTGTTGTTAACACAACGTTTAAGCTGATATACCCTCCAGCCTTCATCAGGTGTCTTGGGGAAATATCGAACCTGGGTTCTCATTCCTAAGGTATATTTCAATGTTGTTATTATTATTATCATTATTATTATTATTCAGGTCACTGTCTGGAATCGAATTTCTTTAATGCCGTGCATTTGAGGTAACAATAGTTATATGGGTGAATTAAGTTTAATCCACTTTTAATAACGTAGGTATACTCAAGGTTAGAATGAGGCTAACTGACACACTATGCACAGCGCAACACCAGTCGTCTCGAACCTTCTATTATATGGCTGAATATAATATTAAATATTTAGAGTTTTTCCAGGCCAACACGCTAATGATCACATCATAACTATATTAATTAACTTATAACTTAATTTTCTTTGAGCAATGATCTAAACTATCGCTTTCTGAACGAAGTACTTTGAAATATATTTCCACGTGAATTTACAGATTCACTGTTTTCGCCTTCAGAGATTTGGTGAATCAGTGGTTGATCTGCTGGAAACCAATCTATAACCTGTAAGAATCAACACTATAGTTTAGTTGTTGCAGTATAGAATAAATAATCACATAATGAATATTCATAGTTTCACTCCTCGTTTTATAGCATAACCATAATTAAGAATAACATTTCGAAGAAACCGCATGCATCTCATTATTGAGTGGATTTGATTAATCTCACCCTTTGAAATGCCTTTGTATCTTCATCGCCCCTTGGGAAAATAGAAACCAAAGAGAAATTCTTAGCAACATTTGGAAATAAGAACATACCTATGGAGCCGTTCCAGCAAAACATGTGATTGAAACACGGATTAGAACTAAGAACATACTTAATGAAACGTAACTAAATCCTTTAAAATATACAATCCGATGCCCTACTGTTGAAAACACCCTTCAACCCACCCCTACTATTCTCTACCACACTAACGATACTCACAACAGCACCAACAAGAATATCTATATTTATTCCTTTAAACCTGACTGAAATATATTTTTATCAATATTTCTGAAGTTAAACATCTGTTGTTTGTACGATCTTTTCTCGTCATTTATGTTTATTTTACGTGCAAATCACCTCTGGCAGATTTTATATCCCTCTTTCAGTTTTAACTTGCTAAAATATTCACAATTTAGAACTAAAATGGCGAACAATCTACATTCTTTCATTTTTTTTATCTCTCCCATTGTGTTAGCACACGATTCACCCACCATATTCATACACATATACATGTATGCATATTTACAGATATAAAAACATATAAATATACATGTAATACACAAATAGACATAGAAACATACACACACAAATATGTGTCTAGAAAAAAAGCAGAAACGTTTAAAGATGCAAAAACACATACACATGTATATATATTATATGTAAATACGTATGTATGTATATAAACATAAATATATATATACAAACATATAGCATATATATGTACATTTATATATATATATATATATATATATATATATATATATATATGTACATACATGTACATGCGTATATATACTTATATATACTCCCACATACATATATACACACACATATATATACAAATATTATACACATGCGCATATATATACATCCATGCATCATACATACTATTTGAAATATTTATGCAAGAATTCTTCTGCTTTAGTTTAGAAACCATGATTAACTATATTACTCTAAGACACAAAACTACACTCATACCTGAATACATTTAACTAAATTTTCACTTTCCTTGCAAATGCTGAAACATGCGTACTTAAACCTTATCCCCAGTGCCGAATGAATATTAGTCCAATTTTACTGAGATTATCTACAGGATAATTAGCTTATAAATCTATGATATTCAAGTAATAACGTTCAACCGGTTAATTATCAGCCAAAAGAGATTTCCATTTACCGCTACTACAATGGTTAGAACTCTGAAATAGTACGCTAGGACCACTTTTTTCTCTGTATCATTTCAACGAAGGAGTCCTTACGTGGCTAGGAATACCCACCAAATATCCCTTAATTCATAGTATACAGAAATAAAGTGAAGAGCTTATTCGCTAATTTCTAGTCCAAGAACGCGTTATTAAATCCAGTTTGGTCTCGGCTAGATTTCATCTGACCTCAGCGCTGCTCAAACACATTTTGTGAACGATTAAACAAGAACGACACCTATATCACTTAAACACGCCCATTTTCACTCAAATGACCCTCTCTCACAAATGATTAAAATATGTACGGCATTCATCTGATCCTTCGTCTACAGTTTTACCACGCTCTTCATTTCGAACAGTTCCCTCGATATATTTATAAACAACGCCCTGGAAAAATTACGTTTGAGCACGAAAACATTAACTTACCGTGGTTGTTAGAAGAGGGACACAGGTAGACATTCCTGATTGTGACGATGAGTATAATTGGCAACTTTGAAGAGTAATACGTAATTGTTGCTTTCACTCTCTAACAGTTGTCTTTCTCTTACTCTTATAACAGTATAATTGTAAATACATCAAACCTGATCTTCACTATAATCCTGCTGGACAGTAAGTGTCATTACCAGTTGACTTAGCGGCGAGCATATATTTTAAGATACTTAAATTCCTTCTCATATATTAAGTGAGTTGCAAGCTTGTCTAAGAGAATAGTTCAACTGGTCAATAAATATTATACTGCCACCTTGGGTTGTTGGAAACGTATGTGCTTCTCTTTTTGTCATCTGTGATATTCTGTATAAATGAAGATATTTCCTCCGCCTGGCTGCTTTACTCTCTACAAAAAAGGAAAGTTACATTGGGGAAGTGTCATTTTAACGACTTGTATTTAATTATCACCCGACGAGATACATCTGTACCAACGGATGTTCCTGTTGTTGAATGTCGCACCCAAGAGGAATCGATGCTAGATGTGTCGAAACATGTGTCAGGATTACTGATAAATTCTTGTATATTCCATCTTCTGTCTTTCATTTGCTATATATACATATGTGATTGTGAGTGTGCGTGTTTGTGTCTTTGCATATATATATATATATGAATATATATATATATAATCAAAAAATAAGCAACAAGAATGGATCCGGTAATTTAGTACAATTGTTTCATACTACAACATTTTATTAAAAGCTGTAAATATTACAGCAGATTTAAGATGCCGAGTAATCTTAGGCTAATTTAATATAAGTTTTCCAATAATATAAAGTTTTCAAATCAATTAATAACATCTTAGGAAAGGTAAATATACAGATGAAGATGTAAATATGAATCTTAGGAACATGAGGTCGTGTAGTTCAGATGCCAACTGACCAAAATCTTGTTTACAACTAATCTGCTGTAATATTTACAGCTTTTAATAAAATGTTGTAGTATGAAACAATTGTACTAAATTACCGGATTCATTCTTGTTGCTTATTTTTTTTATTATAATCACCCCGCATATTTTTATGGGTAACACCATAAATATTCTGGTGCATCTAAATTAAGTGCCATATTCATTTGAATCTAAATTGTTGCTGAACATATATATATATATATATATATATATATATATATATATATATATATATATATATATATATATATATATATATATACAGTGTTGGCCAAAGGTCACGTGCAGTAAATCAAATCTATTTAATTCCAAGTTACATTTACGTTTAACATCTGAATGAATTTTATAAAAGCATCTAGATATGAAAATTGCTCAAACTGAAGCCTTTCTTGAGGACTACATAACTGTAATAAATAAATAAAATTGAACATTATGCATTTATGAAATTTTGATCTACTATCGGGTTGGTGACATTTTAGCAACACTGTGTACATATGTATGTATGCACTATTGTATGTATGTATTTATATATATATGTATATATATACATACATATACATATATATATAT
>NC_043008.1:71393290-71413290 GCF_006345805.1 Octopus sinensis | reverse complement strand
CATCACTACCATCACCACCACCATCATCAGCATCATCGTTATCATCGAAGTACTCATCCCCCTCCCTTTCCTCGTCATTATCATGATATTATCAGAAACATTACCTTGCTTCTTCTTCTTCTTCTTCTTCTTCATATTTATTAGGTGGTATGATTTCTTGTTTGTATTTGTCAGCTTCCTTAAATACTGAGAACAGTTTTTCGTTTTGCTCGTGATTTGCCGCTATTTGTATCAGTTTTCCTTCCTTCTGAAGTAGATATTTTTGCAGTCCTATGGTGGTTATTTTATAGTAGTTTTCCAGCTGTATAAGGCCTCTACCACCTTCTATACGTTGTATATATAGTCTTTCTATGTCAGATTTTGGGTGATGCATCCTAGATCCTGTCAATTCAAGTATTACTTGCATCAGATTGCCAGAAGGATCACCGTTTACAGATATATGTCGTTAAAGACGAAGAAAATTTCCAATGCGCCGCACATCAATTAGCGAAATGCTTTAAGGACATATTTACTAATATTGACTTCCTCACACGAGGAAGACAATATCGTTCTATGGAAGTGAGATTTTACACAAAGAAACTGGTTCTAAAATATTCAATGACACAGTCTAAACATGAGGCTCTTCTCCTCCTTCCCACTTACCTTGGTCGATGGGTGGCGAAGATTAACATTTCAGATGTGCCACCTGAAGTAGATATTTGGTGGTTGGTCGCTTGCGTAGTGGTCGAAGGACCGGATTCACTTCTAGATATTGAAAAAGTATAGCAAGAACAGGTAAAACCGAAATCTTTGGACAAGACTCTCGACCTAATTGAAATTCCCAGTTCCAGGTCGTGGAGGAATACAAGAAGCCGAAACGCCTCATTGGTCTAACACATATTTGTAAGCGCTCTACTCACAACAAAATGGAGGTAGAGAGATTACCCTTCTTTTACCACCAACATAAGAAAACCAAACGCTACAAAACTCACTGTAGCAATAACAATCAAAGCAGAATCGTATCACAATAACGACACTAAGCTGTGCCCAACCATTCCTACAGACTGGCGACACAGAAACAGGTTTTACTGTTGACACTGGCGATTCGGAAGCTTTATCGTGTGATGAGGAGCAATTGAAACCATTAAGAAGGAAACATGTCGGGGAAAGGCGAAAAAATAGTTTATAAAGGCTGTCCTAAGTTGAAAGCGAAAAGACAGGGTGAGCATTCATTTCGATGGCTATGAGATATTCTCATAAAGTTCTCTGTCAGAAGCGGACGGTAGGTTAGCGGTGCTATTCCCAAAATCCTTAGATCTCGAAATAAGGGCAATATTCTTGGACCCGAGCGGCAAGTTGGTGGTCCAAGGCGAAGGTTGTGCCTTTAGACTAGTGGCCGTTTATGCCTCGATAGGCTTCCTATCTGGCTCCGTATATGTTGCAGCTGTCGGCAGCGGATGCGATGTCCTGGAAAAAGCCGATAAAGGCGGCTTAAATACGGGAGTCGATGAGTGATTTCATAAGTCGCAAATTGCCTGCTTTGGATGGTCTGCACGATGAATTGCATGAATTCATGCCAGATTCTTTTTGCCGACCCCTTGTCAAATGTCTACCACAACTAGCCGTAGAACTGGAGAAATCCTAGTGCTGTTAGCCGGGGTCTGATGACGCTACTGAAAAAGAACGCCGATACTGAGGAGTTGCAAGGCAAATTTAGGCCCATAATTCTGATAAACACAGAGTTTAAGATTTTCGCCAATGTGTTTGCGAAAGGTGTGACACTTGTTCCCAGTAGTCTGGTCGGTAAAGACTTCAGACCCGTTTTCGAGGACCCATTCGCGGCAATGTACAGCAGTACCTGCTCGGTAGTCAAAGTGAAAGGCAACCTATCGGAAGCGCTTCGATTCGCACACTCAGTCTGCCGGGGCTGCCCGCTGTCGCCTCTTCTGTTAGTGATTGCTCTCGAGCCGCTGCAGTGGAAGCTGAAACTGGTAAGGGCATCTTTCTCGAACTGGAACAAAAGAGGGCAGTGTCGGCATATTTAAACATCACAGTTATACAGTCGGACGCTATCGATGTGAGGATTGTTGGCACCATTCTTCAGGAATAAAGGTCGGTTGCAGGTGCCAAAATCAAGGGCGACAAGTCAGTGGATTTGCAGCTGGATAACTGGAGAGGTAGACTAATGCCATCGGGTGGCGTCGTGGGACTTTGGACTGACAGACCGGTTAAACTTCTTAGGTCAGGTTCGGTCCCCACTTCTAGGTAGATAAGAACTGGAACGAGTTGACTGGCAGGGTAACCAGCCTTACCCAGAAACGGGCTGAGAGAAAACTGTGTCTGAAGGTCGGGCACAGATGGCGATTGCCTGCACAGCCTTCTTTATCAGCTATCGCCTGACTCTCACACTCTACTCCCGTTAATGCTTGACCAGGTTGGAGCTTTTCTTATTTAGATTCTTGTGGAAGGGAGGTTTCCAATGGTTAGGCGGTTAGCCTGCTGCCAACACCCTGTGTGTGGTGGCTTCTGATGTAAAAGCACGCACTTAGGTTGCACCACTTGTGTGGGCACCGTTTGCGAGACATGTCTTCCCGTAGTTCGTTTCCTTGGCGGAGCTGTTGTTCTAGATCAAGCAAAGACCGAGATTGGACGCCTGGCACCTAAAAAGGCGTCAGGCTCTCACAGCCCTCTACCAGTGAGGCAATGGGATCAATGGACGTTCTATTTTAGTAATATATAGACAATCAATGTCGGGGAGGTTGCGACAACGTTCCCGGAGAGCCTCTGGGCGTCGACGAAAGCAAACTGGTTAGCCTGTTTCGGAGGACTTTCTTGTCAAGGACGACCATGGATAATTTCTTGATGTCTTTGGCATGAGTGTCACTGAGGGGCGCTTTCAGTTCAAGATAAACTCTACAGATACGGATGCCCTCGCAGAAGGGTTTGTCAGAGGTGGACGCAGAGCGATGAAACCGTTATGCACGCACTCGTTCAGTGTCCGGGCACTGTCGCGTCTGGGATGGATCCATCTATAGGCCGAGGCCATAGTGAAGATTGTCCCACGGAGTAATTTTTTAATCTGGCAGATTATGTAGATTTTCTTTGCCTAGTGACGCTGTCGAAAGAGTTTGTCTGGTGGATGAGGCTGAACGTCATAAGGACAGACTTTCCTCTTCAGTAGAGCTCTCACCGACCTCTTGAAGTTTTGTTTAAAAAGAAGGTAATGATGGAAAGCTAGGTGATGTTTTCAAGTGAATCTATTGAAAGTTGCGAAAATGGCAAGGGTGAAGGGTGCCGCTCACAGAAGAGATCTGTGAATCATAGAACAAGTATTGAAGTGTGCATCTTCCATTGGTGTTCTGAGAGTTATTGGTCAGTGGGTTTCCTCGGTTATCCCTAGAAGTCCTCCAGTGTTAAGAGGAGCATATCACTATCATCATACCTTCCTTTTATTTTATTTTATTTTAACTATTGTTTACTATGTGTGCCTCCCTTTTCTTTCTTATTGTATAGTGTATATATTTTCTATACATTTTATTCATTCATTTTATGTAAACCACGACACTGGATATCTGTCTTTGTATTATCCCACTAATCCCCCGTCCTGGTGGCGAATAAAGAGAAATTATTATTATTATTATTATTATTATTATTATTATTATCATTATTTTTATTATCATTATTATTATTATTATTTTTATTATCATTATTATTATTATTATTATTATTATTATTATTATTATTATTATTATTATTATTATTATTATTAATATTATTATCATCATCGTCATCTTTCTATACTTTAGTATCAGGGGATAATGAAACCAACGGCAGTTTCAAGTTATTTAAAAATAAACGATTGAAAACAATCTGAGGAAATAACGGAATAACTGCAAAAACAACAATAATAGTAACAATAATAACGATGATGAAAATTACAATATCAAGAATATTAATAACAACAACAACAACAATAATAGAAATAAGTGCAAGCAAAACAAAAGACTCCATCGCCACGGTGTAATATACTGTAATTTCCCGTGATAAAATAAATTACTATTGAATCATAGGCAGATTGGAAAGGAATGTTTATTCTTTTGTTATTTGGGATGTGTTGTTTTGCGTAACATCGCATAGCAATATATACATCTATACATTCATATACATATATATATATATATATATGTATATATATATATATATATATATATATATATATATATATATATATATATATATATATATATATATATATATATATATATATATTATATATATATATACATATATACACACACACACACATATATATATGTATATGTATATATGTGTTTGTATGTATATGTGCGTATGTATATGTATATACACATATTTATAAATACATTTCCACCAACTAATCTATCTGTTACATATTCTATACATGCATACACATATATGTAAGTAGATAGATAAATAGATATATGGATAAATAGATAGATAGATCGATAGACAGATAGATAGATAGATAGATAGATAGATAGATAGATAGATAGATAGATAGATAGATAGATAGATAGATAGATAGATAGATAGATAGTCCGACAGACAGATAGATCAATAGATAGATACATCCATAGATTGCATGCTTATATACTTTAGAATCCGTGGGTGTATCTATTCAAGTAATTATAAATATATTAACATAGATGTATATATCTGTGTGTGTATATATCTATATATATTCACACGTACATGCACGGATGCAAACGAACGTATATTAATACATGTCAATGTATCTCCTCCGCACTATCCGTGTGTAATAATATGCAATGCATATAAATAAATGCTTATTTGCAAACGCAACAATCCACACATATGCGCAAGCATAAACACACATTTTCAGGCACACACATATGTGAGCGTGTATCTTATGTGTATGGGTACGTGCCTGTATGGGGTTATGTATGCGTATTAGTATGTATGTGTCAGCGTGTTTTAGATGTATGCGTTCGGTTTCATTTATTTTTGTGTAAACAAAAAAACGTGGTATTATTTCCTTCAGCTGATATCAACCAGTAATGATAAGAGACATAAATGATGTGTGACGACTCTTTCAAAGAATATGGAATACATACAACTATGTATTCATATATACATGCATATAAATGCGCGAGTATATATACGTGTGCGTGCGTGTGTATGTTTGTTTATGGGAGCGCATTGGTAAGCACACATACATATATATATAATTACATGTATAAGCATATACTAATATATATGCCTATATATATATATATATATATATATATATATATATATATATATATGAATATTTACATATATATATTAAATATATATACGTATGTTTATATGTATATCTATATCTATCCATCTTTATATATATGTATATATATATGTATATATGTGTATATATATATATGTATATATATACATATATATATATATATATATACATACATACATATCTATCTATCTATATGTATATGTGTACATACATATCTATACACACACACACACACACACACACACATTCGTGTGTTTACATATATATATTCTTTGCAAATGAAATGTATTTACAAATATACACTATCTGAAGCAGCACGCGTGTAGGTTAGCGAATAATATTGTTTTTCGTATCATATCATTTTCGATTGTTTATTTTTGTGAAATTCTTCCCAGGCAATCCTGATATTGAATCCAATTTAATTTGTTCCATCACAAATGATAATAGTTAATGCATAAAATATATCATAGAAAGAAAGGAAGACAAAAACATAAATGAAATTAAATAAAAATTAAAGAAAAATATAGCATATTTGCTTCGGTGATTGGAGATTATTTCTGTTGTTTGAAAAATGCGTGTTCAAAGCGTACAAGATTGTCATAGGTCCGCCATTTGTTTTATATTTCTCTTCTATATTCTTTCATATTGTATCTACTACGAATGAATTAATTTACCACACTTGAATTCATATCACGATCACTGCATCCACAAGATCACGTGTTCGTTTTCTGAAACATATAGAGTCGTTATTGTTGATACTGTTGCTACTGCTGCTGCTGATGTTGTTATTTTTATCGTTGCATTTTTGTCTTTCATCGTTTTATTATTGGAGACTGAGTCATTGTAAACATCAGAGATATACAGTGTATCTGTAGCTTAGTTATTGTTTACAATTATACGTATTTCACACATATATTTACACACGTTTATGTATATATATATATACATATATGTCTATGTTTGTGAATTAGTTTGTGCGTGTGCGTGTGTGTGTGTGTGTGTGTGTGTGTGTATATGTTTGTGTAGGTATATGTATGTTTAGAGGCAAATGAATATTCATGCAGAACAATATATATATATATACAGAACATGTATACATTTGTATGTTACTGCATATTTCCACGCACTTTCTTGTTATATGTGCGTATGTCATTATTCCGTTTTATTCCAAGATTTCTTACCGATAGTGAAAGAGCCGGTTTCTAACCTAGGTCCAAGAGGCTCCGTCGTAGGAATTTCATCCTCAACAACAGGGTATGTATGTATGCATGTATGTATGAATGCATATATGTATATATTTGTGCAGATTTGTATATTTTGTTTTATGTATGTATTCTCGTGCATATAGTTGCACATCTAGACATGCTTATATATATTTAACTGTTCTCCTTTTTTATTATGAGTAGCTCTGGATTTTCCCATTCTATGGGTTCCTATTTCTTTGTCGTTAGATATATCCTTCTGACGTATTTCATGATAGAGTGTCCTAGCTACATCATATCTCATCCGTAGATAATACCGAGGTGAAATTTTCAGATAATTGCTTATGATGTGGGTGTTAACTCACGAAGTTTTATGATGTAGGTGTTAACTCTACAAATTCTGCACCATTTGTCGCATTTTACTGGTTTTCTTGAGACTCTATCCCCTTTGTGCATCAGGTGTTTGGTTGATACTTCTTGCTGTTGGATTGCAAACGCATACCCTTCAATGTAGTAATCCGGCTATTGGTCCATGATAGGCTGCTTTGATGATCAATGTTACTATCATCCTGGAGCGTTGCAGTAGAGTCGTGCGAGTTCTTTGGGCATATATTTTAGGTTATCAGCTAAGGAATGTTGCTCAAGGAGCTGCCTTCCAAGTCATATGATGTTATCAGCTTCATGTATGCAAACTTGGTCAAGGGATGCACTTCGAGACCTGGTGCTTAAAAGATTTTGCTGAAAGGATATGCTAAGTCTCTGCCGCTTTGTTTTCGTTTTAGGTTGAGACGATCTACGTTACTGTTTATGTGGAAATTATGTGTGCTCGTTAGTATTTTTCGGGTTTTCTCATCAATGGCTCGGATCTCATCCGAGTCCAATCAAACAGTCCAAATGTTGGTATGAGTACTGGCACTGTAAATACACTGTGGGCAACTATTTTATTGAATGCAGAGAGTTTTGAGGTTCAATTTTTTTTGTTTGGCTGTAGTATTCTTTAGTGACACGTGTTTTGTTACAGGTGCCATTGTAAGATGTTTTCATCCACCGCTAGATACCTGTAACATTCTTCGTCAGGTATAGGCAAAACAGTTGAATCATTGATGGAAATGTTTCTCGTCTGATTTAGAATTTTTCCCTCTTTTCACAACCATACAACAATATTTATCGTGATCAAAATCCAACCCGGCATCCTTTGAAAATGTTGTAACTAGGTCAAGGCTCTTTTTCATCTTGTGCATATTCTTTGCATAATGTTTCAAGTCCTCCACAAAGAAACAGTGTGTAATTTTTGTATTTCTGTTTGCTTGTGAATCAGTGAGATATCCTTCAGACTTCCTTAACATGAATTACAAGGGTTTACAGAAAGTATAAACAACATCACAGAAAGGCTGTCCCCTTGAAATATATCTTTGCGATACTGTATTCTACCGGTAATGTATTCTACAGTCATTCTTTGTATTCAATTTCAAGATGGTGGCCCACGACGATGTCAGGTTAACTATGACTTTGACTATGTTCACTGGAACTTTAGCAAGCTGAAGGGCTTCTAGCATCCATGGAAGGGAAACAGAGTTAAAATCTTTGTTGCAGTCTAACCACATTGAAACTCTCGCACCTCTGACATGGCAGCAACGTTGATTAACAATTGCTCGACATATCCCCAGACTCCGTTCTTCCCAGCTGCTTGTCCTGTTGGTTCCAGAATGATCTTGAAGTAAGACATTTATGCATGCTGTATATATTTAAACATTAAGTTCTGGCATGCTATTGGCCGGTAGTTTTTACCATGTGGGTGGTCCTGCATTTGGGGATCAATTTTGTCTCTGCCAGAACTAACCAGTGTGTTATGTTACTGTTCCCATTGAGCGCTTGCTAGTACAGATTGGTATGGTCGGTAGAAGGTTAGGTTCTTAAACCAGCATCTAATAATCAAGTCGTTTCCAGACGCTTTACCATCCTGGAGTTTCTCTCTCTCTCTCCCTATATATATATATATATATATATATATATATATATATATATATATATATATATAGAGAGAGAGAGAGAGAGAGAGAGAGAGAGAGAGAGAGAGAGATAGATAGATAGATAGATAGATAGATAGATAGATAGATAGATAGATAGATAGATAGATAGATAGATAGATAGATAGATAGATAGAAGGGTGGGAATGGAATAGAACTATACTTTTGCTTTAAGTATATAATATTCTATTGTAAGTTACTAAATTGTAATTATGTTTCCAGTTCCATTACTTATTCTAACATATCAGGCATTACTCCGAGTTTCCCTATTTGTGCTATGTTGGACTCCATATGAAAACGTGTAAGAATTGTGCTAAATTGTCGTATACGTGCACTGATGTGAATCGATGTTTTTTCTTTCGATTTTTGCATAAATGAGAGGAAGAGGAAGGTGCCGCTGAAATGTATTTTCTTTTGAAAACACCGAGAACAGTCAGACATGTGCTTAGAATAAGACAGAATGTGTGTATGTCTGCAGTAAATAAATTTTATAAGATATACAATACCCTTCTGGATTTGTTTTTTGTTTTTTTTTAATAAGTACTAAGACACAAAGAGGGAGACAGAGAGAGAAGGGGGAAATAGAGGGAAAAATACGTCGTGTGTAACTGTCTAGAATGAGTTTTCTGCTTCCTAGTTCAAAGGAACATAATCCATTATAGTAATATAAGAATAAAGAAACGAAAGAGCAGTTTTGTGAATCAACGGTTGTAAAATGATGGTAAGTAAATATTACCCTTTTTGCGCGAGGGCCTTCTTCCCCATGCGTTCACAGATATTAATGTTTAATAACAACAGCTTATCAGTTCTCCAACGTTGTACTAGAGAACGGAAATATATTCCACCAAAGAACAGAGGTTTATTATGTAATGGGCTAACAATATTTGCTTAAAGCATTTTTCGCAGGGCGGTTTTGAAGTTTCTTTATTAAGTGTTGTTCATGTTGCTGACAGTGGGATACGAGAAGCTTCGTTTGATGTTGTGGAATTGTTGTTGGTCTATGCCAGTTGTTCTCAGCCACGTTCCATATGGTTCTTGCGGGGTCCATATAAAATTTTACTGTTAAAATTGATGAGCGATAAATTCATGTTACTTCCAGAATACATAATTTAATTCTTAATACAATTACTGATAACATTCAATTATAAAAATACAGTACCATTTTCTTTTTTTTAACATACATTGAATGGCTATGGAGGTACAATAGAGTAAAATCGGAATTCTTTATACAATTTCTGATAATATTCAATTAAAAGATACAATAATAATTTTGTTTAATATACAGTGAATGGCTATGGAGGTACACTAGAATAAAATCGGAATGAAAGGAATCCATAGTTTAAAATGGTTGAGAACCGCTTCTCTGTGATATTAAAAAAAGAATTGTTCGTCATGTTCCTTATAAAATATGATTTCAGTGTCTGCGTTTACAGTGAAGTGGTGCGAGGATCATGTTACCAATATATGGTGATTCTGTGCGGAAAGTTAAGGCGGAATCGTAAAGTATCTTTAAAATTGTCAAATGCCACTTGCCACTGTTATGCAATACAGAAGAGCAAGCTTTCGGTAATCTGACTCTAGTGCGATAGGTCCAGTTGTTCTTTTGAATGGGAATTTAAAGATAATGGACATGATTCGAAAAGGGTCAATCTTAGAGCTTCTCTTTGTAAGTCACCAGAACCATCTGCTTACATACGTGCCAATTTATCTTCCAATTTGTTTTATCGTTTATTATATTTCATGATCTCAACTTACATATTCTTGTCAACAATACCAATGGAAAATTAGTTATTGTTCTCATCACCTAGTAAACTCTGCATCACCTGTCTGATCTCATTCGAAATATTTACCTATATATATGTGTGCGTGTGTGTATATGTGTGTATGTGTGTGTGAGTGTGGCAAGAAGCTCGCTTCTCCATCACATGGTTCTAAGTTCAGTTCCACATGCATCGCACATTGAGTGAGTATCTTCTGCTATACCGGCCAATGCCTTGTGAGTGAATTTGGTAGACGGAAATTGAAAGAAGCTCGTCGTATATATATGAATGTATGTGTTTGTGTGTGTCTGTCTGTTCGTGTCTGTGGCTATCTGACTGTCTGATTTTGTCCCCCACCACCGCTTGACAACCAGTGTTGGTGTGTTTACATCTCCGTAACGTAGCGGTTCGACAAAAGATCTCAATAATATAAGAGTCAGCTTTAAAAACACAAGAGCGGGGCTCAATTTATTCGACTGAAAGTTCCTCAAGGTGGTGCTCCAGAACGGCCACAGTCTAAAGACTGAAACAAGTAAACGATAGAATATATATGTGTGCGAGCGTGTGTGTGTATGCGTATGTGTGTGTATGCGTATTTGTGTGTGTGTGTGTGTGTGTGTACGCGTATGTTTGCGTGCGTGTGTGTGTTGTTAACGATGTAAACTTAATTAATTCAGAATATCACTATATATATCTTATTTACGTGCATATAAGGTAAGAAAACGACAAAGCTACGGTATTTGTCTTGAGGAACCAACATGCATAGACATATAATGCTGAAAAGCATATATCAGTGGCACGGAAAAAGTCGTCCAGCAGCGGCGGTGAAACTGCTTGAACTGGGATTTCTTCGTATTTGTGCCTTATTAGTGGCAAGTGCCCACTATAATCTACAAGCTTAGGCAAATTTCGCTTCAGCCGATATGGTGTCACAAGTGGAAGCGAAGCTGGTTAAAAGTTCGTTTTTCGAGTCGGAATCAAGATTAGTTCAGAATAGCGTGCTGCATTTTATTCGCTGCTCTACATGTCGTGAAACCCTCTGGCTGTGTGTTCACAATTCTGCTGAATGCTATATGTATGCAACAGTCAATAAAACAAAGTAATTTATTATATGTACATATGTATTATAAAATATATATTAATGAATGACACATCTCCCATGTTCTACTTTAAAGTAAGATTTAATGTCAAATTTTTTATTTCAAGTGAAAAATAGGGAAAAAAGAATGTAGCGATTGCGAAAGATGAAGAAGGGAAAAAAGATTTTAATATAACTAGTAATCTCGGAGGTGTACTTGCCAGGCAAATAATTTGTGTAAAACATACAAAGACTTTTAACTTCACTTAAACAATTATTATTTATTATTTGGTGTCAAAATCTTTTGAGGCGTGAACTGCGCCAGGGTTGTTTGTGTTTTTTTTTTCTTTTGTTTGTTTTATGTTTTGATGTATATAGGTCAGTCGTTTTGGTTGCGTGCTCATGACTGGTCAATCGTCTATAATATTTGGTTGTGTTTTGCGTATTCTTTCTTCTCCTTTTCTTCCTCTATTCTTTTGACTGCGTATGCAGTGATTCACAGTATCAAAGATGTGAGGAAAGGATTCTCGCAGAAGGGCATGTAAAAGTAGTACTGGTTGTAACAACACAGCATCCGCAGCGGTCGCAGCAGCAGCAGTCGTTCAAGAGTTTGGACCTGGAGATCTCCATTTCCAGCGACTTCGAGGGCCACATCCCAGTGGTGTCGGGCGTCAACGAAGAGCGCTCGACTACAACAAGACGACAAAAGTTTTTTTTCCAAAATCTGGGGTCTCCTGCCCCTAAGCCCTAGACCATCACCTAATCGCCCTTACCCGCCTTGTTGCTTAACAACAACAACAACAACAACAACAGCAACAGCAGTACTACTAGTAGTAAATTGGTGTCGGTGGTAACATTGGACGACAGTTAATATTAGCTTGTTTAACTCTCATTATATGCTGCCATGTTATGCTCCCCAGGAATATTGTATTAATTTTGGTTATAGTGTTGGCATTTCAAGGACCATATCCTTTAGGAGTATGTTATTCACGTGCAGCGATATTCTCACTTAAACTTATAGGTTAAATTTTGTTTCGCTACAATTAATAAATGACACTCTTAATATAGAGACACATTCAAAGCCTCTAAAATACTTAGAAAGTTTTCATGAATTTAATTTCTTGCTAAATTATAATTAGTGTCTAAGTATCTTGCAGTTTATTTTTTATCAAATCGGTGTATGTTTGGGGACAAATAAGTGACGATCATTAAATGGAAGACGTCATACAATGAAATGAATTGATTGTCTGTCAGATAATATATCTCTCAGTGTGAAATAACGATATAAATAAATAATATTATAGATGTATGAGTGTGTATGTATGCATTATATCCTAGAAGTTCTTTTGTTTAAAAGCCGTCAGCTATTTGTAAGTTTAAGATTGGATAATGTAAATTTGATATTAGACATTGCAACGGGGTTAAAGAAGAAAAATGAATTATTTATGCTGAAACAAAATGAGTTGTGAATTATATATAAGAAGCTAACTTTGAAACAATAACTGTGAGAACTAAAAACAACAAAAAGCACAATAATAATGTAAACACTAAGAAAATGTGTCACTTCTCATTGCTCGTCAGATAACGCAGCAGTAAGCTCGAGTGAGTAGACAGTCTGTATTCAGCTGCATTTGTGGAGAGAGGTTGATAAATAGATAGAACTAGCGGTACAAGGAAGATATACTAGTTGTATATTAAATATATGAGTTGTGGAAGTAACGGATAATGTATGGGTGAATTATGAGTGAACGTTCATAAGTTGTATTTGTATGATGAATAGATATGGCCAAGTCAAGAAAATCATGAACTCATTTCGAAATTCAGTCTTTACGGTTCATAATAATGAAATAGTCCATGGATTCGAGTCAACAATTTCAGTCAACCACTTCGATGTAGTTAAAGAAGATTCCGAAGATACCCTTGCTCTATTCCTGAAGGGTGGCCATAATATCTTAATTGGACTCTCAAAAGAAGAGTGTTTGTTGAAGTACGGTACACGATTAACGACCTCCGTTTCTGGGACCTTATACGAAAGATGTTGCGACACTTTGTGTAGGCATTTCAGAAATAATTTATTGAATTCATGAACTACAGATTTACGGAATAACGAGTTCAAATATTGTTTGGTCTTGCTATGATATTTTTGCATGGAACTCTACATTTTATGTTGTCTGGAAGAATATGTTGTCGTAAATTATTAGATTATTACAATCGATCACATGGAACATTTAAAAAGGAACGTTACCTAGTGATATATATATATATATATATATATAATCACACCACAAATGATCGACTTTATTGATGTCTACACTATCATCACACACTATAAATTTCGCACCTTTAACCACTCTATTGTGATACACATGGTCCAAATATTTCACCGTTCCTCAACAAGCAAATTCACACATTTAAAACGATGACACCTTAAAGTAATAATGTACCTGACAATTTGACCACAAATATACAAACATGTAGGATGGTGACGGCCTGAACGCCTTTTATTTTAAAACTGCTGAGTGACGAGTAATCTGTTATTCATCAGCAAACACAAGTATTACAGTGTGTGAACAGAACTTACAATTGCAAGGGACATGTTCTCAGTGTAAATACTGTCTCATCGCGATTTCAACCTTGTAATGTGTCATTAGCATATATGATATTAATGATATTTACCACTATCCATGCTGCGTCAATGTTGTATAGGTACATCTTGCTGAAACTGGTGCCACGAAATTCCTTTAGATTTATTATTTTGCATAGTGCAAAGTTCGTATAAATGATGGGGATCGTTCATTATCTAAGTGTTCTGCATCTTCTTTCGGAGACTTTTGTTATGTGCATAATTTAACCATAATTCGAGAATCTGCTTTTTGAATGTTAAGATAAAAAAATTTCTAAGAACTCTACACCTTGTACATAAGCTTTACTATATAATATATTATTTATGCAATCACTAAAATACTTTAATTGGGCTTACTGCTTATATACAGGTTTATGTAGGTGGCAGACTTACACGTATGAATCAATGGTAACTTGAAATTCGGGTCGATTACAAACTAGAAATTCGATCCTTTATTGGGTTAAATATTGGTGGAAATTTTCAATTTTTTAATTAAATGTTTAATGATTTGAAATTACATTTTTAGTAATCGACTTGCGCATATATTTCAATGTGTTGCTGACGAAAATTAATATAACAGAACAGAATTTGAACTTATAACAATTAAAGAAGCTAGGTACTTTAATTCATTTAGTTGTCTTATGACAAACGTCCAATACATTCCACCTTTTTTTATATTTATTTTCTGGCATATATTTCTCAGAAGTCACCTATATTTCTAATATTCACTAAGACGAGAAAAGCATGAACGTCGCTCAATCTTGGTATAGCTTCTCCATTAAAACTTCGCCATTTTGTTACTCACACATATATCATTAATCATTAATCAGCAATTTATTATACAATAACCAATATATTATAATGTTTGCTTAACCAAAATTTGTTTTATATTTATAGTTTTTTAAAATACCTTTTCGTTTCTTTTTTTCTCACTATCTATAAGTTTCCAAAACTTATCTGTCAGTGTATAAGCAATAAGAAGCAATAAGAGCAAAAGTTAATATATACAAAATGCTGCATCCTATTATGAGAAGCAAAGAAATAATGCAAATAAAACAACAGCAACAACAACAACCTCAACAATCACAACAACAACAACAACTAAGGGAAATAAACAAACAAACTGAACATAGTCTAAACAAAGTCCCAAAAGCAAAACTAAAGAAAACAGTGACGAATCAGTGAAGCATATAAAATGGAAGCATCAGCAGTATTTAGTGGAAACGATTCATGATTGGGTGCACAGCTAACAGAAAATACCTAGCAGCTTTAGCTAATTGTGGATGAAGACGCAGTTAAGCATGAAATCACTTCACGAAATGGCTTTGTGTGCTACCAACAAAACAGCTTATTGTTGTTGATGCTGTGACGGTTTTTGTTCATTTATATTACCAACTATTATTATTATTATTCTTACTACTACTACTACTACTACTACTACTACTACTACTACTACTACTACTACTACTACTACTACTACTACTACTGCTGCTGCTGCTGCTACTACTACTACTACTACTACTACTGCTGCTGCTACTACTACTACTAAAACTAAAACTACTTATATTGCTACGACTACTAGAATTACTACTATTACTGCTATTACTACTGCTACTACTTCTACTACTACTACTATCGGCAGTAGTTGTATCAGTAGCAGTAGCAGTAGCAATAGCAGTAATAGTAATTCTAGCAATTGTAGCAATATAAGTAGTTTTAGTAGTAACAGTAGTAGTTGGAGCAGCAGCAGCAGTAGTAGTAATAGTAGCAGTAGTAGCAGTAGTAGCAATAGTAGTAGTATCAGCAGTACCAGGCGTTGTATTTTTATGTGAATATTGATACGTTGCAGCAATAGTAGTACTATCAAACCTTTAAAATCGTGACCACCACCACCATAATCATCATAATCATCATCCTCATCATCATTGTCACCGTCATCGTCATCATCATCATCATCGTCGTCATCATCGTTGTTGTTGTCATCGATATCATCATCATCATCATCATCATCATCATCATCATCATCATCATTGTCATCATCATCATCATCATCATCATCATCATCATCATCTTCAACAACAACAGCAGCAATAACAGCAACAGCAGCTACATTAAATATATCATTTCACGGGTTGACCACACATTTGAAAAGAAATTATTTGAAAAATAGGGTACGCAAGTGTGGGTATTTTGAATTTGAATATCGGTGTCATGTGAGAGATAAGTTATTTCCTCTTCTCCTGTATAAGGAAAATCTAATGGAGGCAATTTCACTGAAAACCCCACAACACACCAAGAGAAAAGAGTATAGTGCAATTATATTTTAGTTTCAATTGTTTTAACAGTTTTACTTTTCCTATGTCTTGCTTTTTAATTTGATATTTTACTCATACCCACACATTCTATCGATCTTGTATTAGTAGTAAAGTTATTATTATTTATGTTGCAGTGATTATTATTGTTCTTCTGATTCTTATTTCTCTTCATTTTCTGTCATTATTTTATTGTATTTATTTATTTGTCGCATAAAACGTCCACTGATCTGTCTCAGTGGAATTTAACAATAGACGACGATGATGATAATTTTCGTCAACTCTGCAAAGCAGACCTCGTTTCGTCTCTCACTCGTAGCCTTTTACAGTTGTTTTGATTTTCTTCCCCTGTCCTTATGGCAGAAAATAAAATTGCAACCTCAGAGCAACATAGTGATGTAAAGTGATGCCATTCACTAACAAGTCTCAAAATTTCCTCAGTTCACTGATCGACACCACATACTTATCAATAATTCATATTTCTTCTATCATTTTGAAAATCAAAATAGATCATCGTTACTACTTAGTATTTATAACGATCGTATCACATATTCACGCTTCTATTAACATGGTCAGTTGGCACTGATAACAATCTCTTATATCAGTTAAAATGGAGTCTCTAAGTAGTCGCTACCTCTTCGGGGAATAGGAACCAAATTGTCCTCAAACCAAACCCTTCAATTAAAGTATAAAAGGGAAAACATAATTTGTACTGTAGTGGTAATCTCAAACAGACGGAATTGTGATAAGATGAAAGATTTTGACAAGTTTTCGTCAATCAAGAATGATATGGGATTATACAATAGCATTAAGAATTTAAGCAGAATCTTGGTGCCATTCCACCTAATTTTAAGCCACAACTTTTATCTTCTTAGTGTAATTGTGTCTATATGTATATTTCCTCTGTTCTATCTCATTTTATTCTCGTCACACCGCAACTATTCCTATTATTACTATCGCGTTGGAATCTAACTGCTTTTACTGTAACGACTGTTCTCATTCACTCAGTTCGTGTTATTGTAATCAGGCCGTTTACTTACATCATGAATCTGCCATTCAGCCCTTCAAACTTGCCTTCTTTTTCTAAAAAAAATAAGAAGCATCTTCAATTATACATCTTTTCCTTATACTGTTTTTAAGCTAGGAGTAACTACTGGGATGTTGTTTGTTTCGTGTTTTGTGTGAATGAAAAAGTATTTCTCTTCTATCCTATGTATTAAACATAAATATAAAGAATACAGAATAGATTCAATTCTGGTTAGAGTTAATTACTTTGTATTGGTATGAGCTTTGTTTTTCCAGCATCAAGTCAAGCTGGTTATATTTCTATTTAAACCAAAGAAACCTAAATAATCCTAAGCAGAACTGAATCAGATAAGCCACCAGCGAAACCTTCGATTTTGACGCTTGACGATTTTGAAGACTTCACCATGTTTCCTCACATCAAATTTCGTTTAAATAGGATCCAACAGCATGCGTAGAATAAATTTTAATGCATGCAAAACCAAAATCTCCTTATTTGAATGAAGGTCTACGGTGCAAAGCATTTGCTATTACATTTTTGGCAACTAGATATTTTGTTCTGACCCATTATTCTGACTCTCCTCTTCACCGTTTCCACTATGGAGTTGTATTTCGAGATAATTATATACTTTTTGAGTGTTACCCGGTAGTTATATACAAACACTTGTCGACAGTAACTGCTACGCGCACATGAATAATTTTATTGCCTCACGAAAATTAAGACACATTCGTAGCCAACGTATGAGCATGTATTTTTCGCTTAGAGCTTATGTTTAGCATTAATGGTCCGGGTACAGTTTATTAAAAAAATAATCAACCCTGTCCTCACTTGATTATCGCATTTAACAATATACATACATCTTAAAAATCATGTTATGGTTGGCACAGTTCGTATGCCATCACGCACCAGCCAGAAATTCCTTTAACTTTTATATAGAAACCATCAAAGTTTCATAAGAGATTACACAAACTTCCTTTATGCCAATTTCTGGATAAAGTCCTTAAGTAATGAATCTCATCCTTTACCCAAAGTTGTTTGATATCACTTTAACATTTTCACCTAAGAAGCGCGGGCATGTGGCAGGAACGTTAGCACGCCCAACAAAATGCTTCGCGCCATTTCTTCCGACTTAACGTTCGGATTTCAAATTTTTCCAGTTTTGTGCCAAATCAATATTTTACTCTCAATGCTAAGAAAGAGTGACGTGCTATAATCGTTTGTGATTTCTTTGTCATTTCAGTTTGCATGTTTACATGTCAAATTCTTACGCCGTCTTTGACTGTCACGTTTCTCTTTGTATATGCATTTAATTTTTTTCTCCGCGTCTTATTTAAATTTTCAAAAATCTTGGAGTCCCATTCGATGTTGTCACATGTAGGTCCAGCTACTGTCTATGTAAATAGAAAGGTTCCCATTTAAGACACTACTAAACGATCATTGCTTATACTTTGACCCGGAGAGAAAGAGTGATTTTTAAAATGTTTCGAAACCCTTTGTTGTTACAAATACGAAAATAAATATTTTTCGATAAAGTAGTCCGGTGAGAAAACACTTAATAGCCAGAGCTCTGAGAAGCATAACAATTGAAATATTTTTTTTTTAAATTATCATCACCGTGATCGTCATCACCATCATCATCATAGTTAATATCGTTGTCCTTGCACGGTTTTGCAATTGTTGTTTTGTGTGTAGCATTTACTACTTACAGTAAACACACTCAACACACGCAGACACACACAACACACAAACACACACACACAAACACATACATTTATGTATGAATATATGTATGTAAATGTGTATGTGTGAAATGTGTGTAATTTTATCTGCCTTTCTTTGACTGTACCCTGTTTCACCCGCCTGGGAATTGCATGTCTGTCTGTATTGTAGAACTGTTCATGTATTCACAATTGAGCGTATGCATAGAAATGCAGAAAGCTGTAACTATGCATTCATGTATAACTATGTGAAATTGAAATATATAAGTACGAAAATTAATTTTATTCTGTCTGTCCATACAAACACGCACACACACATGTATATATATACATATATGGACGCACAATGCATGAATATATATATATATATATATATATATATATATGTGTGTGTGCGTGTGTGTTCTTTTACACACACACGCACATGCGTAAGTATGTATATCATCTGTATGTCTGTATGCCTACCTCAGGGCAAGTATTTCCGCCATTTCCTGGGTTGAGTAAAGAAACTTTTATTTATTTATTTTGCAATCGATTTTTTATTACTTCCGGCCAGTCTATAATACTCAGTACAAATGCTGCGATGTTACTACCACTTTATATGTGGTTACTATATGTGTAAACTATATATTAATTGATTGTGTGTTACTGTTTGTAGTTTGGGTTGTTTTCCTTCAGGTCTCTTTGTTTTCTCTCTCCTATGATGGCGGATTTCCGACGATATGTGCATGTGTCTATATTTGTCATGTCTAAAGTAACTCTTGATTCAATAACACAATTTGTTGGTTGTTTTGTTGATTCCTGCAGGTCGTTTTGATATCACTAATAAAGAAATCTTGTTTTCTTATAATATTTTCTCTCGTTCAGTTATTTCATTTTTCACTTTTATTTGTTGCAGTCATTAGAGTACGGCCATGCTGGGGTACGGCCTCTAGAAATTAATTCAGACAAAATTACTACCATCAATTATTATAAGTCTGGTAATTATTCTGA
>NC_043008.1:71333290-71388290 GCF_006345805.1 Octopus sinensis | reverse complement strand
CATGATCAATGGTTTCATTTTGTTGCTGGCATACACGACACGTTGGACTGCTTCTCATTTTTAATATGTTGGCCTGGTAGTTTCTTGTTGGTAGGCATTGATCTTGAGCTGCTATGATAAACCCCTCTGTTTCAGATTTTAAGCCAGAGGCCATTAGCCATTGATGGGTCAGGGCTTTGTCAACATCTGCATTATTCGTTCTCTTTGGGTATTTGCCATAGGGAGGTTTTTCTTGCCATTTATCATTCAGAATATCTAAAGCTGCAGATTTAGCACGGGTTTTCATGCGCTTAGCTTTTTCTGTGCCTGTTTCTTGTATGTCTATCTCTAATTCCGAAATTTGTTGTATTCGGAATTCACTTAGATATTCCTTTGCCTGTTTTGTTACTGAGTATGATGCTTTCTTGTTTTCATGTTTTGAGACAAGTTTTAACATCCAGTCCTCAGACATTTTCAGGTAGGTGTCTAGGCCAATTGTAGCATTCTTCATTGTTATTGCCAGTTGTAAAAGACCACGGCCTCCCTCTTTTCTTGGCAGATAAAGTCGTTCTGTATCTGCCTTAGGATGGTCCATTCTATGCATTGTCAACAGTTTTCGTATTTTTCTGTCAAGCTGACATATTTCAGTAATTGACCAGTTAACGATATTGAAACTGTAAGTCACGACTGGTATGGCTAATGCATTGATCGCTTCGATCCTGTCTCTCGCATTCAGCTCTGTCTTGAGTATTGCTCTTACTCTGCGATAACATTCTCTCCTGATCCTTTCCTTCTTCTCTGAATGCCTTATTCCGTCTCCTTCAATTACCCCTAGATACTTGTAGTCCTCTGCTGGGTCTAATTCTTTTATGGCATTCTGCTGGTCAAGGTTAACGTTAGATGTTTCTGTCATTTTTCCTTTGATAAAGGTAGCTTTTGCACACTTATCGAGGCCAAATTGCATTCTGATGTCATCACTGAATTGTTTGACAATCGCTAGTAAGCCCTTGAGTTGTTGGTCATTTTTTGCAAAGAGCTTTAAATCATCCATGTAAATGAGATGATTTATATTTTTATCAAACATTTTATATCCGTACTGCGCGTCATTGAGCAGTTTTGAGAGAGGTATTAAGGCTAAACAGAAGAGGAGTGGTGATAGTTATTATTATTATTATTATTATTTATTATTATTATTATTATTATTATTATTGTTGTTGTTGTTGTTGTTGTTGTTGTTGTTGTTATTATTATTATTATTATTATTATTATTATTATTATTATTATTATATATAAAGTTATGTCATATGTATTTTTCCTTGCTCGGTATTTTACGAGTAAGAGAGGGTGTGACTACATATAGATATAAAATTTATGATCTTGCACATGAAAACCATACAGTAATAATTTACAGTAACTATTTGTGTATATATAAATATAGAGAGAATATATAGACAATAATGGACATATATTTTATCATACAGCGAAAATACGATAATACAAATGTGTACCTCAAATATGAAAGTACTAATGAAGTACTATTATATACAGAGAACCTATATTGTTGTACACACACTTCCATAATAGTTTTAAAAGATATTCATGGAAATTGTATTGGTGTTTTTGATATAAATGTAAGTTATTATGTTAAAAACCCAAAAAAGTACATAGTTTTAAAAATATATAAAGATAACAATTTATATTATGTGAATGATAAGTAGGAATATTATATAAGATTAATTCTGTGTAATGATTATAGTTTGGACTATTCATGTACATATGTGAGAAATATTTGGCTATATAAGAAGAATATGATCGTAATGAATAATAATACACGTTATATAGGTTTAGTGCATGCATATATTATAATTATTAAAATTCTTGGGTAAATAGATATATGTAAGGCTACATATATAAGTTACAATATTATAGAATAAGTGAATATCATATATACACAGTAGAGTATATGTATATACAATCATATACGCATATATAGGCACACATACACATACACATATAAGCATATAGATACACAAATATATGTACATATAAATACATACTACATACACACACATATATATATATACACGTACATATACACATGTAAATAAATCTACTTACATACACACACTTATACAAACAAATATATACATACACAATTACACATACAAGCATATACATATAAAAAACATACATTGAAGCGCACAGATGCAAAACCGCTCTAGAACATACATGTGCATATATACAGGTATTAAAATATACTCAATTGTAATACGGAATAACTAATAACATATATAAGTATTTGGTGATAGAGATTTGCTAGGAGGATTGCAAGATAAAAATGAGAGTAAATAGACATAGGTATACGAGGGAATACACATAAATAGGAATATATATGTATACACAAATACTAAAAGTCTATATACTGATGATGGTATATCTTACATATACACATACGAATGTGCACACATCACCCATATGTACCTTCATATATATATATGTGTGTGTGCATCTCTCACTCTCTCTCTCTCTCTCTCAATATATATATATATATATATATATATATATTGCTATGGAAAATTTGTTGTTGGAAATGCACTTAAATTTGAGAAGCTTGTAATTTTTCGGAAATAAATTTATTTACATACAAAATTAGCTTCAACAGTATTTTTTGTTATAAAGTTATAAACAAGGCTCTGTAATAGAAAACATGATTTAAATGTTCATATCATTCAATAATATAAAGAAATGTGGATCATCTTGTTTAAATGCAAAATTTCATAGTCTTAGAGGTGATCGATAAGAAATGTGGAGCGCCAAATGTTTGGTCATACTGAGTTAAGAGGGAGAAATGAAGATATTTTAAATAGGGCTTTGTTTATAGTTTCTGTGATTCTTTTTCTGTCGTGTGTACGGACTTTTCCTATCTTTTCCTGCGTGGAAATGCATCTCCTCCTTTGTTAAATATATACACACATACACACACACACACATTTTAATTGATTTTCTTTTCGCAGGAAGGAACGTTTCTTGTCGAAGATACGTCTCGCTTTTATCCTTCGAAACGTACAGTAGATGAAACCATAGCGACTGAAGAAGGGGTTTTTCCTTGTGTTGATTGTCCCGTACTCTATTTTTTTGCTGTTTTTAATAAATGTCCAGTTCCTTTGGTTTGTGTCTATGTTTTCGTTTCTCATTGTGTTCGACGTCCTTTTGGTGTCCTGTACTCATATATGCGTGTATATGTACATGTAGAGGTTGGTACGTGCATATATGTTTATATATATGCATATGTTTTATTTTATTTATCAATATATTATATGACGAAACGCACGCATCCTCTTAAGTAAGATTGTTCTTTATATCAAGTTTTGTTCTTGATTTTAACTTTGACGCGCACTCTTAACATTTCTGTCCCATCCCTTTCTCAGCCTTCATTCTTTGATTTTCTTTTTCTTCTACTTAACTTGTCTCTTCCTCTCTCTCATTCTTCACTCTCTCTCTCTCCCTCTCCATTCTTCATGGTTTCCTCGCAGCCATTCCCCTTCTTCTCTCCCTTTCTCTCGCTCCTCCTCCCCCCTTCTCGTCGTTCACCCGCGACGTGACTTCCGCTGCTGTCTCTCTGGCCTGGCCCTCTCAAGGTAATGGACGACATTCTTTTTGCTCTGCTCGCCGTTCATGAAAAATTCCGCGTTCGCAATACTTTTTTTCGTTCGGCGTTAACAGCCCTTCTTCTCTTGTTTTTCATTGTCCTGTCTTTTACTGTTTATAATTTGTTCTGTCGTTACTGTCCTGTTTTTTTTTTACCATTTTTTACCCCTCTGCAAAAGGATCTCAGAATTTTAATTGATTTTCTTTTCGCAGGAAGGAAAGTTTCTTGTTGAAGATACGTCTCGCTTTTATCCTTCGAAACGTACAGTAGATGAAACCATAGCGACTGAAGAAGGGGTTTTTTCTTGTGTTAATTGTCCGGTACTCTATTTTTTTGCTGTTTTAAAAAAAATGTCCAGTTCCTTTGGTTTGTGTCTATGTTTTCGTTTCTCATTGTGTTCGACGTCCTTTTGGTGTCCTGTACTCATATATGCGTGTATATGTACATGTAGAGGTAGGTACGTACATATATGTTTATATATATGCATATGTTTTATTTTATTTATTAATATATATATATATATATATATATATATACATATATATATATATAGATACTGTAGTTATATATTTATATTCAGCAGCACTCGCTTTTATGTGTGTGCCAGAATGAAGTTGACTTATTCTTAGTTAATTGTTTATGTATTAACTTAGTATTTACTTACTGAACAGCAAACAGCGTGAATAATTTGAAAAATATGAGTTATACGCGTGACATTCTACTTGTTTTTGTATGTGCCAAAATTACCCTCGCAAATATCATAAACGGTATATAATTTCAGTAACTAGTTCAATAGATGCCAACGCTCTAAACTCGCGTCACCTGAGACATTCTGTTATGATGGTTGCGGGTGTATTTTGTTTTTTTCATATCGTCTATCTGGATGCTTTGTTGCCTCCTTTTGTATCACACAGTTGTCCGAATGTTTTGAGTTCTTGTCCCATTTTGTATTTGATTTTACATATATATACACATACATACATATATATATATATATATATATATATATATATATATATATATATATATATATATATATATATATATATATATATATAAATTTTTTTATTCGTTTATTCTTTTTACTTTTTCAATCATTTGACTGCGGCCTTTACTCGAGCAAATTGACTGAATCTCTAGGTTATGGGGACCTGAACATATCAGTTTGGTTGTCAAGGGATGTGGTGGGGACAAACACAGACACACAAACATATACATATGCATACATATATACATATATATTGATAGATACATATATATATACATTCATATATATATATATATATCCATATATACATGTATATACGACGGGCATCTTTCAATTTCCGTCAATCAGATCTACTTACAAGGCTTTGGTCTGCCCAAGGCCATAGTTGAAGACTCTCACTCAAGGTGCCACTGAACGTAGAACCATGTGGATGGTAAGCAAGCTACTTAGCGCACAGACACTCCTACGCCTACATATGTGCGTGTGTATGTATGTATATATAATAAACAAGATATAATAAATACATGTATATATATATGCATATATGGTTACAGGACGTCACCAATGGTGCAAGTAACATGAAGTACGTAAACAAACGAGTTAAATACGTAGGTAACGAGAAAAACACAAAGAAAGGCCCCTTCAACAGTTGTCGGCTGCCTCTCTACTCCTTATTTTGTGCATTTAACTCAATATGATTCTCCAAAGAGAGTTGGTCCCATAAATTCTAATATAAGACTTATGGAATGTCAAAGTTGGGAACAAAAACATGACAGTGGAGATATGCAAGGAAACCTAGCGAAAACAAACATGAACGTGTGAGCAACGAGAGACAAAAGGAGAAAATATAATAGTATGTGAAACATACACGGAGAGAAAACCACAACGTGGATTTCTTACATACTAAAATTATTTAATAACTTTTACCCTTGTATTTATAAAGTTATATATATATATATATATATATATTAATGATGAAATAAATCAAGTAATAAGATAATTAATTGATTAATTAATCATCCGTAGCTGGTCAGTATGGTCACGGTAAGCTGTATATATATGAGTCTACAATAAGTGCCAAAAAGACAAAGTAAACACGTGGGCATTCAGTTCCATGTTTATACATTAAGAATTCAAATCGAATGTCTTCAAGCAACGTGCTAAACCAGAGTAGTATAACAATGAATATATATATATGAGGATAATATTGTTTATAATATCAGTGGCTTAGCATGTGTAAAAGAATTCATAACTGTAAAAAATCTGTAATTAATAATTAAGGGTACTGACAAGTGGCACCAGCATGGTAAAGTCTTACTGAACCTGGTGTCAGTAAGACGCGCTGAAGATGTACGGCACTGCCCCTTAATATAGCAAACATTCCTTAGCTACACACAAAACAAAATGCCAGAAAGACAGGTGAGTTATTCCTTTACAATTTTTTGTAAATTCTTAAATATATATCCTTCTGAATATATATATATATACTACGAAACAAACATGATTTTTATTGAACTAATAATACGTTCTGGAGTCCCGTTCTGATTACTTTCTTAAATAATTACTTGTAAACTGTTTTTAACATTTTCTTATTATTATCGAAGACTGTATATACGCGTTTTAATAGTTTTGTGATAAACACAACAAGGCTCATACAAAGGTTTACATTTTACTTTGGACAATCTTTTTCTAAATAAGTGAAACCAGTCAAGTGAATAAATATCTTTAAAATTGCATTTTCAAGCCTTTTCTCATATATATTTCCACTCATGCGGTACTTTACAAATTTACAAAGTAAAGTTGCATGGTAACACACGAATGGATCTGGTAGACAGTAACTGAAAGATCGTAGTATATATATATATATATATATATATATATATATATATATATATATATATATATATATATATATATATATATATATATATATATATATATATATATACATATATACATATATACATATATACATATATATATATATTATACATTTATGTGTGTATGTCACCCCCCACAAGCGCTTGACAACCGATGTTGGTGTGTTTACGTTCCTGTAACTTAATGATAGAATATGCACTAGGCTTACAAAGAATAAATCCAGAGGTCGATTTCTTTGACTAAAAAGGCGGTGCTCCAGCATGGCCACAGTCTGAGACAATTTAAAAGAGTAAACAAACACACACAGATACACACACACACACATATATATATTTGTGTATTTAAGTATGTATGTATTTATGACTAGCTTCATACAAGCGATTTGTTTATGATAGCTGAACTTCTTGTTTATGAGATTCCTGTCGCGATTTTGGATATACCTCTCCCAGATCAGAAGACCCATATAAATCGTCAAATACCATATATAGTACATCTTTACACGCATACTACACGTATTATCTCTAGCAATATCAGTCCTTTAATAGACAAATCTGTTTAAAAGTCAATGTTTTTGGAGGCACTGGAATTTGTCATTGGTGGTAATCTTCCACTTACGATAAAAGTATTCAAATAAAGTTAGGCTTAGAAAGAATTAATTGCACATATACAGATCAATGACAGAATTATCGCTGAATTATTTGATTCAGCTACGTTCAGATAATCGTCGTACATATTTTCTATGTTACACTTTGCAAGATAATCACTATCACAACTTAAAGCTAGCTAACTCTCTTTAGACAACATGTAATCCATCGATTATTTCCTGCTTCTGACAAATCCAGCAGCTGGATAATATAAATATTCCAATCATATATTCTGCTAGTGATGCTAAATGTGCAGCTGTTGATGCAGCTGCTGTTTGCAGCTGTGCATCATACTATCATTTGATATCTATTTAAAACGATATGAACTTGGATGCTGTAGTCAAATACGTTCTCGCTTCGATTTTGATACAGTTTCAAGTAACAACTGGAAACGAACCTACACCTCATTGATAGTTGTTCTGGTAACTAATTCAAGTAGAAATCCTGATCTTCGTATAATTCGATTGCCTAATTTTTATATAGAGATATATATGTATACGGTAGAGGCACATGGCCTAGTGGTTAGAGCAGCGGACTCGCGGTCGAGGGATCGCGGGTTCGAATCTCAGACCGGGTGATGTGTGTGTTTATGAGCGAAAATACCAAATCTCCATGCGGCTCCGGCAGAAGGTAATGGCGAACTTCTGCTGACTCTTTCGCCACAACTTTCTCTCAGTCTTGCCTCTTGCATCTTGCAGCTCACCTGCGACGGACCGGCGTCCCGTCCAGGTGGGGAACCTATACGCCAAGAAACCGGGAAACCGGCCCTTATGAGCCAGGTATGGCTCGAGAAGGAACAGCAACATATGTATATGTCATGTGTGGGTTCGTATATATCTATATAAAGTATATATATATATATATATATATGCATACATGTGTGCGTATGTGTGCGTGCGCACGCGTGCCCCCGTGTTAAGGTCTGTATCATTGATTCTGTGTCTTTCTACATCCTGTTTTTTGACGCCGCAAATCGAAAACGACATTCTTTTCACCAGTCATCTCTCATCTCCTTTTTCTCCTCTTAGTTAAATATATTTTGTTAGCTGACACGGTTTTCTTAGTTTCTTGTTAGTTACTTCATTTATATCTTATTGTGTTTTATATCTCATTAATTGGCTTTATAGTTAACATGACAGTAAAAGATATTAGTATAATACATAGCCAATTTAACAATATCTATGCATTCTTATTTCTCACTCGCTTTCCTTCAAATTGTATGTTTGCCAGAAATAGTCCACTGATTAAATGTGTAAATGTATGAAATGTGATAACCACAATGCTGTTGGTTATCCTATTATTTACATCCTTTTGTGAATATCTCATCAGAAAATACAGATTGAATATCGTGGATCACATTTTCTATATTTTCGTACTGGCTTAGTGTTTGAGAATGTCTGTTATCTGTCGCACGATACAACATTCAATTCACAATTCCATACATGATATACAGAGAACAATTGTAATTTTCATTCAGGAGAAAACGCGTGATAGACTTATTGAAATCACGATAGATTTCAGAGATTGGCGAAACGAAATCACATTTGAAATGAGCGCATGATTGACAGTTATATATTTCACCGTCGTTGCGGCTTAAATGTCACGTATCGACCAATATGAAGCATACTGAGCCAGTGTGTAATGTCCAAACTGGTTCGCAAAGGCGCTATATAAGCAGAATTAAAATTCAAATTATTCAATAGAAGCTGCTCTATAGTAAATTTTTTATCAATATGATTTACTTAATGTTGAGTGTAGTTGAAATGCCAGTTCCTGCAATTTTCGCTCGGAGAAAATCCTTTATAGATTGGCGAAACGAAATCACATTTGAAATGAGCGCATGATTGACAGTTATATATTTCACCGTCGTTGCGGCTTAAATGTCACGTATCGACCAATATGAAGCATACTGAGCCAGTGTGTAATGTCCAAACTGGTTCGCAAAGGCGCTATATAAGCAGAATAAAATTCAAATTATTCAATAGAAGCTGCTCTATAGTAAATTTTTTATCAATATGATTTACTTAATGTATGAGTGTAGTTGAAATGCCAGTTCCTGCAATTTTCGCTCGGAGAAAATCCTTTTATAGATGTAATAGACATATCCTTGGTCATATAGAAACTGAATATTACTGTTTGTGCTTAATATATGGGGTTAAGCTTAGATCTACAATCAAATAATATTTTATTCTAATTACATGCATTACATATGTGCCCTTTGCTTATACAATATTCTTTGGTCTATATATTCAAATAGGAAGGAATATAATTATTGCTTCCTTTCATAATTTAAGACCTTTATCGCAACACCTACATTTGATCAATTTGTATGATACGTCTCAGAATCATCCATATACTAGGAAAATACCAGAGCGCTATGTGATATCAGATATGTAAAATCGTACATCTTATTTCCTTAGATTTCAATTTAAAACAGAGGTACTAAACCAAGGATATATGACTAGATACTGTTGAATACCCTGATCACTAATAGAATTTCTACAGAAGCTTCAAAGTTGCTGGCGTGCTATGGAGCACATAAGAAAGGATGTTTGTTATTGTTATAGGACAACCATACTACAATGGACCTCTGTATTAATACGTGACTGGCCACTAAGATCAACTATATAGCAAATATCACTATTGTTCTAGTTTCCTTGTTTAGATGTTCCCAAGAATATCTCTTTTAAAAAAGTATTTATGTCAGGCTTGATATCGTGAAACAGTTTGTAAGAATAATAGTTAACAATTCAAGGATACACAGTACATTTCTGCCACGAGAATGCAGAAATTGTAAATGAAATAAAGTTAAAAGAGGAAGCATTGTACGGTTTAAAACAAGAGAGATTTCAAAAGATATTTCAATTTCAAAAATAAAAAAAAAACAACTTAAGTATCTCTAATAGAAAGAAATTAGAAGCTTGGCGGCTTTATAAATGGTTTTGTTGAATAAAAATTCCCCTATATATAAAATCATATAAGGAAAGATCTCTTATATGATTTTAAAGAAATAGATTGTTCGATAGTAGGTGTCATCACAAGTGCATTTCCTATCTTCTGATCTAGATCTTATACTAGAAACACTTGGTTCAGTATGCTATGAGCACGGTGAACAATACTATCAAGATGTTTATACTATTGAATCAAGCAACTCAAGATAGATTCGTAGATCCCAGTATCAAGGAAAACTATATCGCAACGGCCCAGATTGCGTTTAGATTTATAAGACAGAATCATATTCACGGTGACTTTAACGTGTATAATGCACATTATTCACATGCATGTATATCATATCGAATCTAAGATATAGAAAACTAATTCTATATGAATTAATCCCTTTTATTCACGAATTTTTAAAAAATTGTTTCGTTTTTAAAGCACGTTAAGTATTGAAAATATTGAGAAAATAATAAGTATAATATGTGAAAATCCAGATGTGCTCGAGAAAATGTAGACTGGAGAGGTATTTAGAATCAGAGTAGAAAAAGTATTTAGAAGAAAGTAATTTAATCTCAGATGTAAAGAAAGTTTATCTTGTCGATGAAAAGACAGTTTGTTTTGTGTTATTACAACATGACCACCGTGATATATACTCTTTTGTGTTTATTTGATAGTATCAGGTGTGAAAATTTTAAGCAGAAATTTTATAAATATATTTATACGACAAATATATCTTTGCTTTGTTTTCTCTTTGATATATTTCCGCTGCATAGGTGAAACGTTCCTAATAACTCTTGCCAATTAATTCTTCTACCATACAGGATTATGATCTAAAATATCAATATTAACAATAGTATTCAGAATAGAAGTAATTTAATTTCTAATTCTGCTGCCATACAGAATACATTAGCATTTCTTTGGCAGATGTTCTCTGAGGCCATATCTTCATTTCTTATTGTTCGAAACTCTCATTTATCTGCAGCCTATAATCTGTCTAAAAGTGTGTCTAGTTCTGCATTTATTTGATAGCTCTAGAACAGTTGATTAGAAACAGTGCCTGAAATCTGAATTTGAGGCCAACGAGGTGATTGGCATTTTCACCCAGTCTTCGAAACAACTGTCTAATAGATAGATAAATAGACATATTGTTTGCTAAGTAGATAGCTAGATAGATATCGATAGATATATAGATAGATAGATAAATAGATAGATTGATTGGTCGATAGATAGATAGATAGATAGATAGATAGATAGATAGATAGATAGATAGATAGATAGATAGATAGATAAATATAGAAGTGAGTAACAGACAACAAGAGATTGAAGGGAGAGATAACTAGGAAGGGCTACTGACATCTGTACAATGTTCAGCCACAATATAATTCTATTATTGTAGCTATTGTCAATAGACAAATAAACTTTCGAATATTAATTGCTCGAACACAACACTTGATCATTGTATACGATGACAGTACTTTTCAAATATTTGGCATACTCACAGAATGTGGAAATCACCATCAGTTTGTAATGTAATGTAATGGTTTGCCTTGAACTGGATGTCATAATTCCCACGTAGCCTTGTAACAGCGAAACTTCATTAAGGTGGTTTGCTGTATTTGTGTCTGTTGAATACGAATGAGCCTAAACAGATTGTTCAGCGTGTCAAAAATATGTGGAAATTATTGGACAGCAAGAAATATATCTGTGACATTTCAGTCACTATAAATTAAAACATTTTCGTAAGAAATATGATTTGCTATTCTGTACAGCTCTTGTTTTTGGCGATGATATATTCGTTTGCAAATAAATAGTTTACACGAGAGAAACTGTTACTGCAAATAACTCGATATTTTCAGTTCCATTTATACGTGCTTCTACAAATGACAGGATTGACAACTGTCATTTGCAATGGAGCCTTCATATTCTAAAGTAAATAATCTTCTGGCAAACAAGCCAAAGAAATGAGGATATACGTTGCCAATACGACTGCAAAAAGTAATATTACTATATCCTTTCAATAAAATCCTTAGTGCCGCTACGATAGGAGCGTCGAGATCAGTCGTGCCTTTATAGTATACTTAGAGTTGGCAGAATTATTCGAGCGTCGGAAAAATTCCACATTGATAAGACAGGTGTACGAATATCTACAGAGAAAAAATGACAGACACCAGAAAGATTGAGACATGGAGGAAGGAGCAAGGAAAACCGAAACTCTGTGTATGCCTGTGTTTGTGTGCATGTATATGTGTGTGTTTATGTGTGTGTATATGTGTGTGTATGTATGTATGTATGTATGTATGTATGTATGTATGTATGTATGTATGTATGTATTCTTGTGGTGAGAGTACAAGACCTTCAGACGAGAATATACGGGACATATAAATAGTAGCAGTTTGACGTAGTCGGCAGTTCGTGGTTTGGTCTTCGAAGTTCAGATACTCTTCTAGTTTGTGTGCTGGTTCGTAAAAGATTGTTGATTCGTTGTGTGTTTGTTGCTGCCGCTGTTTCTATTTTTTTATTGTTATAACACTGTGACAGAGCTTTCGTTATCTATCATCAACAATATCAAGCATGCTACGTAAGTTATCTGGCAATTTGTGCGCTATATAAATTGTTAATAGCTGTGGTATTACTGCTTCAAGAGAAGCAACAGGAACAACTACAGGTGATGCAGAAGCAAATATTACAAAAAGAACAACAGTTAATTGAGTTACAGTCAATTCGGTAAGTTCGTGTGTGCCAGACGGCGTGGCGAACTCGATTTCTGAATTCACTTAAAATCCGGAGGAGGGTATTACCTTTCCAGCGTACGATAGAATGTAAAGGGAAATTTTTAACAAGATTGCAAGTCATATTCCGATGAGGAAAAAGTGAGGCTATTATTACGCAAGGTTGCTCCGGCCGAGCATGAGCGTTACTGTAACTTTATATTGCCCCAAAGTCGAGTGAGATTTGTTTCCAGGAAACTAATGCATTTACTATCAAAGTTCTTCTGTGACAAAAGCTTGTTATTTAATATCCGAATGGAATGCTGGAACCTAACAAAAAAAATGACTTTATTACATACGCCGGCGTAGTTAAGCATATGTGTGAAAACTTTAAACTTCAAGAATTCATTCAGGATATACTTAAATCCTTTATCTTCGTACAAGGCCTTATAGCAACCGAACATTTTAGAAAATTTAAGAAAGAATTCTCACAAAAATGGAGAAAGCGAACCAAGACTTAACCATAGAGACCATTGCAGAAGAAGGGTTTTCACGATGTAAAAACTTTCAAGGGAAAGATTCCGCAAAAATAGAGATTCGTTGACCAGGAAAGTAAAACCAAAAAAGAGTGGCAGGCTCCAATAAGTTATTGCCAGAAAAAAAAAGATGTAAAGAAAATACGAAACATGCAACGAAATATTTCGAAGTAGGAGATAAAGTGCATTTTAAAACCTACAAAAATGGTAAAGAAGCCTGGGAGGATGGCCTTGTAATCAAAAAAGTAGGAAGTATGATATATCAAATTAAAGGACCACGCAAGGAACATAAAAGACACATAAATCAGCTAAAGAAAAGACGCATCGAAGAACTGAGAGAAATTTGTATGAATGTACTTTTTTTAAGTATTCGATGTCCCAACCTGAAAGTCCTGTGGTACCAGCATGAGAAAACGGAAGCAGACTGAACACTTTGAGATAAGGTCCAACTGAAAATGATAGTAAAAATGATAATCACTTGATCACTTTGACCGACCAGTCCGTCAGGCGTCCATTTGACACCGCTGGTCACAGCACGCTGTCCACTCCTCTCTGGATCGCGCCTTTCTCATCCACGTGATCCCAATCGTCCTCCTGAAATCGTAATTCCACCGTCGTGGAGGTCTTCCGGGTGGTCTTTTCCGCTCACGCGGGTACCACTCGACAACTGCGTGCGTCCACCGATTATCGGTGAGCCGGGCGACGTGTCCAGCCCATCTATACTTGCTGCGTGTATACTCTGCGATGACATCTCTCACGCCGGACTTCTTTCAGATGATGTTGCTATTTATGTGCTCTCTCAACGAGATATCAAGCATTGACCTTTCCATGGCTCTTTGAGCCGTTATCAGCCCTTGCTCTTCTCTCTTTGTGGTAGCCCATGTTTCACTACCATATAACATTGCAGGCAGAACTGCACTGTTAATGAGGTTGGCACGGGTGGTCCTGTCCAACCTTCTCTTGAGCACATCCCTTATGCCATTGAACGCCTTCAATCCGGCCCTTACTCTCCGTGAGATCTCCTTTTTGATATCCCGGCACATATTTACTTCCTGTCCCAGGTAGACATATCCTCTCACCTCCTCTATTTCATCACTGCCGATCACCATTCGACCTGTTGGTACATTGTCTGACCGCATGAAATTTGTTTTCATGCGGTTCATCTTGAAACCTACTGCAGAACTTTTGATGTCGAGCTCCGTCAGCATGATCTGAAGCTGATCGAAATCTTAATAGGGGAGATGCTGCGGTGAGAGTATGACACTCTCTAACGAGAACAGACGAGGACACTACATATAAATAGTATCGTCCTGACGTAGTCGGAGTTCGTAGTTTGTTTTTGAAGTCTGGGAGAGTTTACAGTTCGTGGTAGCGTGTTCGAAATATTGATTGTTCTAACACATGTGTATTCTTTATCTATTGCCGACAATATCAAACGTACTACGATATTGAGGTGTAAGGTTATAATAGTATGTATGCTTTTATCTATCCATCCCTCTCTCTCTCTCTCTATATATATATATATATATATAACTTCATAAATACAAAGGTAAAAGTTGTGGAATAATTATTTACCCGTGGCCAGCTTGCATAATAAGAGTAAGAAGACAAATATTTAAAATATAATAGTGTATGAAAGATATATATATATATATTTCAGTGTGTTTGTTTTTTTTTTTTTCTTTTTTTTTTTTTGGTACCGTTTTTGATGAAGTAGAGTATTGGGCAGAGCTGCGATATGGGCTCATTTGGTATCTTAGGTACAAATGTTTCCAGACACTCTGTCAAGCCCTCTACACCTGCACCTCTCAAATCTCTGATGTTGCTTGGCATAATGTGAATAGTTGTGGACCCTTGAAACTCAAGCGGTTACAGTACTAGATCCTTATTCGAAATGGAGAAGACTGCATCTTTATTATTATCCAATGCCGTTAGGGAAAACATTTGAGTTCGAAATAAGGAATTATTATGGAAAAATAGGAAATAGGGAATGTAGAGGGAAATAAAAAATGAAAGTAGAAATAAAATATAAAATATGTTAGTTTCAGTTCCATTATTCGAGTAAAGTTCCAACAGTAGTTCATTTTCAGTCATTTCAAAATATGGAGTCGTGGATTCTGTGCTCCTCATTTGAAAGGATTTTGTGGTGTGAATGAAAATTTAAGAATGTATTAGTAGTATATGTGGATAGATGGGGGTGGGGTGGAGATGTGTATGATTAGAATGAGGGGATAGGTCAAAATGAAAACAGGAAGCGAAAATCAGAGGAAAAAAAGAGAGAAAGAAAAGTGAAATAGAACAAAAAATAAAATAAAAGACAGAGAAAAAAGTGAAAATAGTGTGAAAGAAATGAGAAAAGGAGTGTTAGTTGATGGTCAAGATAATGTAAGTGGAGGATAGGAGAGGAGTAGAGGAGGAGGGATATGAAGAGATGGGAAGGTAAGGAGTGAATAAGTGTGAGATGTGTGGGTAGGGGTAATATGATAGGGCTGTATTAAGGGACGGGGAAAGAATACGTATGGGTGGAGTGATACCAAAATGAGTAGTAGTTTTAGTAGTAAAATTTAAAGTGGAGGGAAGAATACAAGGATGCCAAGTTTCTATGAATAGATGTATGTGATAGGTTAGTGTGATAGATAGGAATCAGAGAGGAGGAAAAGGCATAAAATGACATACGTGCGCACAAACATACATATACAAGCATGCATATGCATATATATATATACACAAAAATATGTACATATATATACATACGCATATATATACACACACACACACACACACACACACACACACATATATATATATATATATATATATACACACATGCATACTCACGCGCATCTGTAAATGTATTCATACACGCATATATGTGCGCATACATATACACATACATGCATACGCACATACATACGCGCAAGCGGTCAGGTGCTTAGACATTGTTACACGTCCCCACGCGTACAGGTACTTTGGTATACATATATACATATACCCACATATACATACATACATAAAAATACATGCCCACACACTTGTATCCGCTTGTATGTTTATATATATAGTATTAAATGCTGGAGATCCTTAAAGTAAGATAAGGGAGTAAAATAAAATGGACGACACCGCATAGTACCAGAAGATCTCATGTTCTCCATCTCGAATAAGGACCTAGTACTATGCTTGGGTTTCAAGGGTCCATAGCTATCCATATTATGACAAGCAACCTCAGAGATCTAAGAGGAGTAGGTGTGGAGGTCTTGACAGAGCGCTTGAAGACATTTGTACATGAGATACCAAATGAGCCCACATCGCAGCAGAAGCCCATCACTCTACTTCATAAAAAACAGTACAGAAAAGAAACCCAAACACACTGAAAGGCGGTGATCCATCCGGATATTGTACGATGGGTTGGAGCCTTCCTCTCAGATCGCTCCTTCCAAGTCCAAGTTAATGGTTCGCGGTCCGACGTCTCCAGTGCGAGCAGTGGCGTGCCTCAAGGTTCAGTGCTTGGGCCCTTATTGTTCTTAGTCTTCATAAATGACTTGCCCGACGACCTCACGCAACACACCCTTCTATTCGCCGACGATGTCAAACTGGTCGCTCCTCGCGGTGATATAGAGGATCTTCGTCGATGCCTCCACCTAATTTGGAGGTGGTCTAACGAATGTGACCTGTGTCTGAACGTGTCAAAGTGCTGTCATCTGCCTGTTGGCTCTCCTCCTGCAACTCAACTTGATTTCAAGCCGGGTCGTCTGCTGCTGGAGAGGACCGGTCAGGTAAAGGACCTGGGTATCTTGGTGGATTCCTCCTTTTCGCCTTCGGCCGGGTGCGTCCATGCTGCCAACAAAGCACGCGGAATTCTGTTCTTGATTCGACGGTCATTCGGAATGCTCACAGCAGCCATATTCCTACCACTCGTCACGCTGGTGAGACCCATATTGGAATACGGAATTCAAGCCTCTTCTCCTTATCTCCTCAAAGACATACAGCATCTCGAAAGAGTCCAGAAGCTGGCTACCCGCATGGTTCATGGTCTCAAAAATGTGTCCTATGAAGAAAGGCTGAGGACGCTCGACCTTTATTCTCTAGAAAAACGTCGCCGCCGTGGTGATCTCATTCTCGCCCACAGCATCATAAGCGGAAAGTGTAACCTCTTGAAAGAGCTGTTCTTCACTCCTGCTCCAGAGCGTCGGCTGCGGGGTCATTCCGAAAAGCTCTACCTGCGACGATTTCATCTCAATCGAAGGAGAGGAGCTTTCTCCGTCCGGGTTGCGGATCCGTGGAACAAGCTGCCAGACGAGATGGTGAAGATGCCGACGACCGCTTTGTTCAAAGCCTCCCTTGACCTCAAGTGGCCTGAACTCTTTACATGAACACCACCCTGTACTTAACTCCATGTCCCCCTACATGGCCTTGCTATTTGCTTTTGAGCCAAATTAACTAACTAACTAAGCATGCTTCAGTAAAATATTATTTATTATGTTTTCAAATTTCTTCAATAATGAAATGTTGGTGTCTTGGAGACCTGTATGAAATGAGATGATTCACAAAGCATTTCGACTTTAAAAGGTATTAAACATATATGTGTGTTTTGTGTGCATGTGTGTGTGTGTGCGTGTGTGTGTGTGTGTGTGTGTGTGTGTGTGTGTGTGTGTACTACTCTAAGTACCCCGAGTTGCCTGAAAGTTTAAACAATATCAGAGGATATAAATATATTTCTTCTGATAATTTATATATTTTGAGAAAAATTCTATCCGATAACGTGAGTATAAACAAAGTTATTAAAAATAAATCCTGAAATCGATCACAGTTTAATTTTGTAGAATTTCTAAATATACAATATTTTTCTTGTGTCCTTTATTTGGGGTGCTAATAAAAAGACTTTTGGGACTTCCAACACGCGAACATCCTGTATATAATTGCCCATGAGAGAAGCAAGGGAAAGCAAGGTTAAGTCCAACAATCTTGAGAGATAGTCCTTGAGATTTGTTTATTGACATAACAAAACTTATGGAACCGTTTAAATTCAAAGGGGGGATCCGATGGGATTAACGGAATCCATGGAATGAAGAAATTTTCTCCCTTACATTTCTTTGTGATAAATACTGTCTCTAGGACATGGGGTTGCATCGCTTTCACCACTAGTCTATTGCCATTACACAGGCGAGGTAAATCCAGATTATTGAGCAGCATGATTGTGGTTTCCTTTTAAGTGTTTAGTTGTGAGGTGGTATCCCAGATGGCTGTAGTGAGTTCAGGAATTCAATTGGAAAAACTACAGCTTGGTCCTGATCTATGACAGTTTCGATGGATTTGAAAAACTGTTCTTGTCCTGCCAACATCAACAAAAGATCCCAATTGATATTGTCGACAATATCATTACGTAGAGCTGAAATGGCTTGCTCACATAGCCATTGACTGTTGCTAAAGTTTTATGCAATGTTTGGAAACATGCATTTTAGGATTATTGTCATTTGGAGCCATTTCACCACAGGGTAGCTTGTGTTGCTGCATTTGGTGGAATAAAGTAGTTTCCCATTCTCCATGTTCAAAAGCTGGCGTGAAAACAGCTCGGCAGTTTGGTCACTAAATAATTGGGCCCTCATGTTAAGTGTCAGGTGAAGTTTAGTCACTTGCCTCTACAGACAGGATTGCTTGAGACATACCTTTAGTTCATCTGCTTTTGTGCCTTTGTGGGTCACAGGAAATGTTTGTCTCACATCTCCAACCAAAACTACAGTGACACCACCCATGAGAATGTCCTTTCCTCTCAAATTTCTTAGGCTACGGTCGAATGTTTCAAGTGCTCCACAATGAGACATGGTGCATTAATCCCGGACAATAAAGCACGTCTGCTGCAAGACCCTGGCCTTTGCTAATGTCTTAGGGATGATACAAATTGGAGTCCCTGTCCGGAGTAAATTCAAAGGAAGCCTGCAAGTAGAATGAGCTGTTCGACCGCCTGTCAAGATAGTTGCTGTGATTCCAGAAGACTCTACCGCCAATGCAATGTACCCATCCAGACGGACTTTTGCTAAAAGAATGTTGATCAAAAACGTCTTGCCAGTGGCCACTGGAGCATCGAGAAAGAACAGGCCACTCTTTTGCTCTTGAGTCATTCGAATGATGAAATTGTAATATGTCCGTTGTTCAGTCAAAAGCTTTGGCTCATTCTCTGTCACATACTCATTAAGATTGTTGATATTATAGGATGTCTACCTTAATATTTCCTGGTCTGTTCTGTGCTGCTCTTTTATTGGATCTGGCAAGCCATGCTCCTGCAAACGTTTTCCTCCAAGCTGATGGGCCTTGTCTTCAAGAAGAAGTAGAGATTCATTCTTTATTTCCTCAGTCGACTCCTTGATTTTACCTCTGCAATCCGTGAACAATGTTACCACAGAAGGACTCCTGGTGCTTATCCAACAGCTGGCGAGGGCTAGAGATATCGCAAGCTTGAAGCATAACGATGAAGATATTTAACAACTGAAATGCAGAACATGAAACAACTGCCGCATCCAGTGTCGCACTCCAGTGACTGTCATCTTCAAGTAGGCCATGGAAATGACAAGCCTCTCTGTAAGATTCACAGACATAGGCATTAAAAGTCTTCAGATCTAGAAAACTCTTTGGACCACAGACTGTGTTGAAAAGGAGCCTTAAGAAATAACACGCAAAATTGTTAGGAAGCACAGTGTAGACCTGTCCCAATTCTGAATCTCTATTCCTGGATACCCTGCAACAGTCTGACCAATGGCACATCTCTTCCATTATTTAGTGGTCTGTAGTCATGAGTAAAAATGAGGGACTTCTTGGTACAAAAGAGTGGAAGCAAATGGATCTGTGCTAGAAAGTTCATAAAACGTAGTCAATGCTGTTGAACCTGGAACATCAAATTGCTGCTGGAGACGTTGTGGATTGTCCCGAGTAAAGTAGTCACGATGGCTATTCTGTAGATGTACAGCTAGAAAGATAACAGTTGGAAGCCGTCCTTACAACGGAAAGTTAAACAGTCTCCAGGCTGCTTCATTGCTGCTAATGTAGCGTGGCATCTGGTACCATGTCAACTCATCATTCTTGTTTGCCTCCTGACGGCCAAAAACAGCCATGCCTGACCTCATGTTCACATACTTACACACATAATTGATGGATTTAACTGAGTTACAAAACCCAACATTAATATGTGCTTCGAAGATCTTTGACAGAAGGGGACAATACGGCACAATCCACCTATTGTAGACTTCAATTTCTGCTCCCCTCCTTTGCCAGCTAGTATGTAATGTGAGTTATAAGCATACAATATTTTTTACTCTCTATTCAAGTATAATTACTCACATCTGATTTAAAATAAAAATAGCCAGTGTTAATAAGACCAGTTCCAAAAATATCCCAAATATGTATTGGAAGTTTATCAAGATATAACATTTTCTAATCCCTATCCAAGTCGAAATAGTTACAGCGGATTTAAATATGAAATATCAGTGTACTCTAGCTAATTTTATTAGGTCCATTCCACGAACAATTATTTGAATAACTCATGTCCATATCTCTAACTTACGTCACGAGAATATAGAACTTTAAAATTTATAAAGTTTATCGTATAATTTGAAAGCTATCCTATAGTGTATATGCCTAAGGTACCGAATGAATGAATGAGTTAAATCAGTGTAAGATGAGTTTTCACCGAGCCTGCGTCCGTATGAAAACCTTTCGTTATTTAGAAACCATACTGTTTCCACGTCTTTTGAAAATTACATAAGTTGCGTGTAAGACCGAATTTTAAGTTTTACATTATAGTAATTCCGGTTCTTCGTGGAGGCTCCCTACGACCACAGGGGTTGCAGGGGCCCAGCGCCGGACCTGCTGTAAACAAATTTATGGTTTAGGGTAGCAGTTAGGGTTAGTATTTAGGGAGTATTGTGTTATTGTAAATATTTACGAAATGTTTATCCAGTCACTAGTAAGTATATCTGTAACCAACTTTTGTGTAAAAGTGTCAGTGAATGCGCATGTGACAAGACGATACACAGAAATTTTGTTTCAGAAAACTACTTACGTAACTTGCTGTCAATTAATTTGGATTAATCCCAACAAAATACGACAAATTTAGTCACTGCATCATCACCTATGTTTGTGTTCTACATTCCAAAATAACAAAAATTTAATATACTTCCAAAATGCAACTTCGTCTATCTGTATCTGCGTACAGATGTCTGGGGGAGATTACTGCGCATTTATGGGAATGTACTCATAAAAATTCTATTAAAATAAGTTTACAATTTTCCATATCAATGATAGTGAAGTGTGTATCAAATGAAATTAAAATCCTGATTCAATGACAGAGTGATCAAATATTTAAAGTTTTAACGTTTTTTGTAACTACATATTCTCTCTTCTAATTATATACTGGAAAAGAAAGAAAATGCTACCTTCTCTTTTGCAAGAGAAATTAATTTTGGCGGTAAGGACGAAACCACTTGTTTCATTATCACATTCCAAAAACGCTTATTTCTACATTGAAAAACAAAGAGTTGGGATTGAAGACTTATAATGGAGAATTATTCAGTATCATGTTTGCTACTATCAGAATCTTTTACCTTCAAAGCGACAAAACAAAATTGACGTATACGACAGGTTTGTAAAACACATTTCTGTTTACTTTCTCCGTTCATTCGTATAAACTGTAGAATTTGTTGCGCGCGTGCACACACAAACACAGAAAATTTCCAAAATTTAGCTGCTCCTTTTAGCAGTTCATTTTCAGTTTTAAACAATGGGATGTGGTGGAGAGGGGTGTGTGGAATTTGGAGTTCTTCAAAGAAAATTTGAATTTAAAATTCTTTTTTGTTTCCATATTCTTTATGTCCGTATTTATCCTACGCAGATTGAAAAAAATTGGTAAAAAGCTAAAAATTTGTAATTTGGAGGAAGGGAAAATTTAAAACTTTGAAAACATGTTTTTTTGCATGTTTCATCTCCGTCATCGAAAACATAGGAATCTGCTGAAAAAAAAATTGGAAGGGTCATACGGAGGGCAGCTACAGCCTCCTGTATGGGCAAGAGCCAAAGTTTTACACCCCACTAGAATCTTCCCTGAGTAATGAAAAACTTTCATGCCAAATTTGGTATAGATTGATCCATCGGTTTGGTCGAGCATAGAGGACACACACGCGCGAACAAACAGTGAATTCTATAGATATAGATATGCATTTTTAGTTTTTGTTTGGGGAGGAACATTTGTTTCCAGTTTGTGTGGTTTTCAGGGCATTTTATATTTTAACCCTTATCACATACTTGTTTCATTCGTGGGACTTCATCCATACTGGGGCACCGACTTTAGTAAAGAAAATCGTCACTTATAGTTATTTTTTTTAAATCTCGTACTGATTCCATCGATTCTCCTTCTCGAAAAGCTACGTTAAGGTTTGTTAACAAACCAATACCATTGTCAAACGGCGTGGGGACAATCACATGCATAGAGACACAGACACACACAGGTAGATACGTTTATATACATATATATATATATATATATATATATATATATATAATGCATATATTGTTGTATCTGGGGAGAGTCATTTTCTTTTTGTGCCTTATAATTTAACACACCCACCGGTAAAATTTCCACTTCTTTTCCTAAAATTTTTGTTGCGTCTTGCAACCTTTTCAATAGTCTTGACTCTGTCCGTTATTTACTCTGCGTTCCTTCTTTTTGTTTGTGCGCATGGGTTTGGTTCAGAGTGTGCGTGTGCCTATGCAAACATGCAAGAATGTATGTATGTATGTATGTATGTATGTATGTATGTATGTATGTATGTATGCATGTGTGTGTGTGTGTATATGGTCATGTGTTTCAATCTACATTTGCGTATGTGAGCTTGTCTGTGCATATAGCCTATGTACCTATCCGTGTGTATATGTCCATATCCATATGCTTACATACATGTGCATATACACATACATACACACACATATATACGTACATCTACATAACAGTCCACTAACTATTCTACTCTACCTGTATAAACCGTGGCTATGTGGGTATGATGTCTACTATATATATTTCCTATTTAGTATTGTGGAAGTTTCATTTATAAGGACGTACAGTCTTAATGTCGAGTTTGGTCTCCTTCAGAGCATTTCTAAATCTACGGGCCTGTTCTCTATGGGCTGTGGCCTCCCCAAACATAACTCCTTGATATCTGTCGGTTTTATACCACGTGTTCGCCCTGTTTGTTTTGTCACAAGTTCATTGTATCCTATTCCGTTCTTTGTTTCTATATCAAAAGCAGGTCCCACTAGTATCATTATGCATAATGTTATCTAATTTCTCTCTAGCGCCATGTATACTCGAACCCTATCTTTCTGATCATACCCGCATGCAGTTCTGTATATGTTTTTACGTTTCAAAGGGTTCGCATAGTCGGAACACGTTGTTCATTATCCTAACTATGTCTGCTATGAGTATGTTAATTTTCATGTTGTGTGCAAAGCTGAGTTTTGTGAACAACATATTTTGAAGTTAAGGGTTTCATGTAATAAGAGTGGAGGAGTTGCACTCTATTGTTCACAGTCTCTAACCGAAGTTCAGTATCAAGTACATGGAGTCTGTTGTTGGGGTGCTTAGTGGGGTAATCTATAGTTACCTTGATACTTTGGTGGATGGCGTTTGCTATTTGCTGGATGCTCTCCATTACGTTCCTCTCAGTTTCTACATTACCGTCACTAGAGTCGGTCCTAACTATGATGTTAATGCCATCTACATATCTACTGTAGAGTAGGAGAGTTGTGAACCGTTCTGCTAACATTTGTTTAAGTCTTCTGTCCCATCAGGTCATGAAGATGCAGGCCACATCTCCAGCTACACCGACCCCAGTGGCTGCATCTTGAACCTGCATGTATAGTATTTTGTTAAACTTTACTATGTGGTTTTTGAAGGTGATTTTTACATTGGACCCTATTGATTGTGCAATCATTTCTTTCACCTGATTGTTGTTCTCGGGGTTTTCGGTGGGTGCGGTCCAGCCACTCCAGCGCTCTGTGGTGTTTTTCTTCACAGCTGAAGTGATGGTGGGTGGTCTTCCCCTCTGTAACCTGGTGGGGCAGAATCTACTGAGGTCATGGTCATCCCAATAGTTACTGTTGTAGCTTAGTCTGAAGAGGAGGACCAGTTCCCTCGTGTTAACCTTACGGAACTCCACTTCACTCACACAGAATACATCAATGCATTTCTCCACAGCAAATTCTATGTCTATAGATAGGTCGTGTGAAATCACATCCATACTACCCACTACACAACCTGTGAGGTCGTTGGAGTGGTTGAAAGTACTGATTTTACTGAGCTCCTCTTTGCTAACACAGACATCTGGAGATATCTCTATGAGAGGTCATAATACCTGTGAGAAGAAGTAGGGCAGTTTAGAGTTGCTGTAGATATTCGTTGCGCAAACCGGCTTGGTTGGGGGCCTTATGACAAGGTTTATGTAGGGTTTGTTGTCTTTGCGTAACCCGTATGGTGTAGGAACATGATTGTGGGATGCTTGGAAATTGTGTGCAGTCCTTCATTGAACTAACTGCACACGCCGTGTGTAATTTATTCACATGTCACAACCTTGCTTTCGTCTTCTTCCTGCATTTTTTGTGGGCGGGGGTCTAAAGCACTTCTTCCTTCCACAAATGAAGTTATGGATGAAATGGTTTAAGTTTATATTTGGATGTAGCGTAAGAACCTGTGAATTCTGAGTTATCGTGATGAAGATAATGACGACGTCGTTGATGACGACGCTGATGATTTAACATAATGCCAACCATTTTCATGGTAGGCGTGTAGTCGATAATGTCAACTCCACTCTTTAATTGAGACCTCTTTTCTTCCAAAGGCATTAAAATTTACCACTTCGGGATTTGAACTCAGAATATAAACAGCAGGAACAAATGCCACAACTCATTTGTTACCGATAATTTTAATGGCTCTGTCATTCGAAGTTGGTGAAATTTAACTCGGTTAGTAAAACAGTATAAGTAAATAATCTATTTCAATATATACCATGGGCAATCAGTTTTATCGTTTTGAGGGGAATATTGTTGCACTTTAACATAAGGAAATTATCATTGAGTTTGTGGATGGGGATTGAACCGTTTAGTAAAACGAAGTAAATACTGTTGCGTTATTTTGTAGGCATTTTAAACAGAGACTACATTCGAACTCACAATGGAATAAATATTGTACGGCAAGTTTGTGTCATCTTACCAATAGGCTACAATAGATTCTAATACCAGTAATATCAATATGTAGCTCCTGTTTCTCAGTGTTGTTCATGTATCTGTAAATATAGGCGCAGGCCAGGCCAAATTATCTTGCAGCAACGAGTAGTTGCGTTTGTTTAAATGTTGTCACACCTTTCATGTCATTGATGTTTATCTTTTTGGAGCGTATTTTTCGATGTAGCTTAGAATTAGCATCAACGAACGCAACGAGCAAAGCCTGATATCGCAAAGCTTCTCTGTTGATCCTGGAATATTTCTCTCTATTCTCTCGCTGGATTGGTCCATTTTTATCGACACCTAAATGGTGAAGGACGATATCGACCTGAATGGGATTTGAAATCAGATTGTAGAGTTTTGTAGGAAATAACGCAAAACCTTCTATCCAACAGTGAAATATTATGCCAATTTCCGCTAAGTTAATGAAAATGATTTGTATTATATCAGTTCTGTTAATGAGGTAATAAGAAGAATGATCATATATAGATCGGATTTAAAAAGTAGACATATATTCGACTGCAATAAGAATGTACGTATGGGATTCAATGTACAGAAAGCATTAAACTCACATTTCGTACAACTCTTATGACATAGATGAGTTTTATTATTTTCTCTCTACATCTGTTCTCTTAAAACTAAAAGGTCAATGTTTCCTAAGCAAAATAGGTATTACCAGCATAGAATAAATTATTTGAAGACTAAGGTAAAACAAAAATATAGACAATATATCCTACATACAAGAGCTAGTACGATTCTCTAGATGAATTCTTCTAATCCGTTCAGGAAAATTAAGAAGATTACAGCCCGTATCATCAGTAAACATGGCACGAACAATGAAGAAGTGCACATGCAATATATGGAATCCTTATAAATAAGAATATCAGCTTACAAACTTATATACAAAGGTATAGAATTAGGTAAAAACGTTTCTTTCAAAACTACGTTTTAAGCCAAAATCCTCACAAATGCTGCTGCAGAAGGAAACGTGAAAACAACGGTGAAAATAGATAAAATGCTTATTGAAGAAAATTTCGATATATTTTAGAAAAGCGATCTGTGAATAAGAATATAAGTACAGAAACAAATTATTACTAGATGTAAAACCAAGCAGGAACTATTTATTTTTCAAAAGAAAAACAAAAAAATAATCTTTTTGAAACCTTATAGTATGGGAATTAAGAGTGGTTCTGAATAGTTTTGGCAAAGGGAAATGCTTAGTTTAGATAAAAAGTAACATTATAAATGCCTGTGGTTAAATATACTTCAATCAGAGCTTCGATGTATTTATAAATAATCTAAAACAAGTACGAAGCATGAGAGCAAAATCAATGATGCTTGGTAAAGATTGACAGATGATTCATCTAATCAGCTACCTTTCATTTGTTGTCCATAGGAAATATTTTTCTCTAAAATGTATATAATAGTATGGCGTATTTCTTTTATGGAATGAGTCTGAAGAAAGGGCAGTTCCCATGACTTCCACCGTGATATTGATACTATTCACATCTACCTCGTTAGTTTGTTAATTCCCACGGAAAAGATAGACGTACTTCTAAATGTTTTATTACCTGAGAAGAAATGACTGCATGGTTAGTACAGGACCAAGGAGGTTCGGCAAAAAATAACAATAATACGAGAAAAGGTGAGTGGGAAATGAATTCTTGATTGGCGATAGCATGATCACTGAGGAGCAGTGACTATAATCCCATTCATAGAAATATAGAGTACTGAGGCAGCGCACGTGATGGTGAGGGGTTGGGACATGCATGTGAATAAGAGTCGGTTGGTTAGCATGTCAGAGTCTACAGCGGTAATTGTGCCAATGATGTGTATGAAAAATTCCATTATAAGCTTCAATTGAACTGTGAAGCGTATAAAATTTGTTGAGCGCGATGTACCTTCTGCTTTTGAAGAGATGTTTCTGGGTTGCAGTCTAAACTAACTTAATAATGAGATTTAGATACTATGCCTTGGCTATTTTAAGTAATAATGTATAAACTACCATGCTCTACTATAATTAAAGTAGTGTTTTGTAAACGTTAAATATTTACAGAAGAACTATATAATTATCGATGGGTTTCATACCTCACTCATCAAAGGTGCGTAGTTTTAATGGTGCTAATATCTTCCCCATAGAATCTCAAAACATCTTCAGAACCTAATTACCTATTATGGTAAGCGATGTAATAACTTGATCCAACAGCACTCTCCAAAGTTTGGAATTTATTTCTAAAAGCTACACATCAAAGGATAAGAACATTGTAATGACACATATGGCTCCGGTGATAAAAACGCTCAGAAGATAGGATCTATATGTCAAAGATATCTGTTCACTGAATAACTTTCCAACATGGCAAGAGAGAAGAAACAGCATTAGTCTTGGAAGAACGTGATAATAAATGTTAATATGCAGAAACTAATTTATGCAATTACTTTATTATTTTTTGCAAATACTGCCCCTGGGATATATTCTATGTAAACAAAATTAGCAAACCATTAATTAAATCGTACTATGGAGATTCAAACAGATCAAAATAATTGCCTCTGTTTACAAATAAGACCGATTTTTATAAACGAAACTCAAAACAAAAAAAAAAGATAGTCATATAATTAATTCAAAATATGGTAAAAAAAGTATATGATAACGTTATACTTTGTTCTTGTAAACATAGAGTTATTCACTAAAAAATATAAATAAATAGAATTTTTCTGTTGACAACAGAATTTTCTCCGTTGGAACAAAAAGTCACGAACATCCATTGAAAGACAAAATTAATGAATGAGCGTTTTATATAAACGTATCCAACACATTTCCACTTTGGAACTCTTGCCAAATAAGTTACCAAAAGTAGAGTGGATAGTTTCGGCACTTCATAGTCAGCATCTGTAGGTCTCGAGAGGCCATGGATCTGCGCCCGAAGGAATCGTGTCAGCAGCAGAGGCCCACACGGGAGTGGAAGTCATGCATAAAGTGGCAGCATTTCAAGGAGGTCTCTGCCGGAGCTACAAGGTTTTCCTTCCGTTGAGCGCGCTTTTCTTTCGTGGCAACTTCTTATCATTTTTCCCATCGCTGGACGTACAGATCAAGCGACTTCATATCTCTCTTGCAGACGTCCTTTATACGAAGGTAAGTTCATTCTCGTGTGTTGTGCCGGTGGCCAATTCCCAATACAAAAGGTCTTTTGGAATCCTCCTCTCTGGCATCTGCTGTACGTGACCGAGCCAGTGCAGACAACGCAGCTGGAGCCGGGTGAGAATACAGAGTATCTCGGCGCGGTTGAGGACTTCGGTGTTGGTGATGTGGTTGATCCACTTATTACCCAAAATGCACCTGAAATTACGAAGGTGGAGCAGATTGAGACGCTGCTCTTGTCTGGAGTAAAGGCACCACGTCTCATTGCTGTAAAGTAGCGTACTAAGGACGCACGCCTTATAGACAGCAATCCTTGTGCTTGCAGCCAGTTTTCTGTTTTTCCAGACTCCCTTTGTGAGCTTGGTAAATATGGAGTATACTTGTCCAATTCGCCTGTCATCAGTGACGGTAGATCCGAGGTAAGAGAATTCATGAACAACTTCCAGCTTATAGTAGTTGATTGTGGAGTGGTGGTGCTAGGTACGTTGGCCCTGTACTTTGTTCATCTTCACGCTGAATGTCAAGTTGAATTCGTAATAGAACTTTGAGGCTTCCTTGATGAGGTGTTTCATTTTCTTCTCAGAGTGCGCTGTCAATAATGCGGTGTCTGCGAATAGCATTTCTCTGGCGAGTACCTGGCGCAACAATGATTTTGCCTTCAGCCTGGAGCAAGCATAGAGCCCTGCTTCATGCCACTACGTATGTTGAATGCCTCCAAAGAAGAGCATGAAATTGAATACCCCGAGATGTACCGAGAGCAGAGGTAACAACGCTTCATCACCTTTATTGACCTCACAAAGGCTTTTGACCTATGCAGTGTTTCATATCCTGCAGGACTGTTCCCTCCTCCCACTACTGACACCGTAGTTTCAGCAAGTGGCTAAGTAGAACTCTCCTTGCACATCTGATGATCTCTGATGAGCTGCCGTCCAAACTCGGTGGCAAGCTAGCGGGCAAGCCAATGGCTCTACTCAGTTCTTCAGCAATTGGCAGTGTGTCCAGCTGTTCCATGACGTCGTCCAGTGCGCTGTGTGAGATGTTTTCCTTGGCGTAGAGTTCGCTTTCCTGGAGGCCTTCTCTCACTTATTAGAAAGCGAGAGAAGGCCTTATTAGAAAGCGAAACGATCCACATTACACGACGTAAATAGTGAAGTTTGGGAGTAAGTGTCTAATACTTTGAGGATACATAAAATGTGTTGTTTCAAGAGTGTTGGTTAAAATTGATGTCAAATACATCCAGTTGCTGAAGGACAATTTGATATCAGACTTGGATGAAGGTGAGAGTTTTCAATATGACGGAGTCTGGCTGATGAAAATGTTACCGTATTGAAAGATAGGCCAGCTCAGAGGCCTGATTAAATAAAATCGAGCAAATGGGAACAGAACTAAAGAGAAAAGTTCGTCAGAAGAATCCATGCTATATTTCAAGTGTTGTGGGAACTCATTCACAGAAAATGCCATCTCATACCTCTGAAGATGGTGAAAGATTTGTACGCATCTATTAAAAAAAAAAAAAAGACTCCGCCGGTTACGACGACGAGAGTCCCAGCTGATACGATCAACGGAACAGCTTGCTCGTGAAATTAACGTGCAAATGGCTGAGCATTCCACAGACACGTGTACCCTTAACGTAGTTCTCGGGGATAATCAGCGTGACACAGAGAGTGACAAGGCTGACCCTTTGAAATACAAGTACAACTCATTTTTACCAGCTGAGTTGACTGGAGCAACGTGAAATAAAGTGTCTTGCTCAAGGACACAACGCGTCGCCGGGAATCGAACTCACAACCTTACGATCATGAGCCGAATGCCCTAACCACTAAGCCACGCGCCCTCACGCATCTATTACCAACCACACGAAACATTGACAATGTACAGTAACTTCTTGAAATGAACATTATGTAATAAATTTTCGTTATAGACATTTTTCTGTTTTAAAAACTGTATTTTGATTAGTTTATGTGAGGTGACCGAAAATGTTGCATGGCATTTTTGGTGGTCGCCTCGCATCTTCCTCTCTTATTCAGAACTCCTACTGAACAATATAATGATTAGTTATGGAAATGATTTAAACAGGGCTAATGTTTGATCTGTAAAAAACGCAATGCGAAACAACTACATATAAGTTGGCAATTAGTAGAAATTTACAATAGTTCAAAGTGGCCGAAGACTTTTGCACAGTACTGTATTTTATGTGTGAGTGTGTGTGGGAAGGTGAAGGTGCTGGGCTGAGTGTTTAAGATATTCGGTTCAGGATAACTAGGTCCTGAGTTTGACTTGTGCCCTTGAGGAACCCAACATATTTCGTGTCACTCTAGACCACCCAGGTGGCAAAATTTAGTTCTACCTGGAATTCAAAGGGCCAGTCTTACCACAATTTGTATCACACTGAATCTCCCTGAGAACTACGTTATATATATATGCAGAGAGAGAGAGAGAGAGAAGGAAAGGAAGAGAGTGGGAGACAGAGAGAGGGATGAATGGATTTATAGACAGATTGATGTGCACACATAGAATATATGTGCGCGTGTGTGTGTACTTGTACCCGAGTGTACATTTGTATTCTATACTGTTCTGCATTTATGCAAGTATGACTGAAATGAGTACGCAGCTTGAAATATATCACATTGAGATATCTTTATGCTATTAACGCAGGCAGCCACTCTCAACGGTAGTTTTTAACTACCTCATCATAACGAATTTAGGTTTATGCTTAATGATTTAATGATCTTCAATACCTACTTATACACACATACAACATACGTAGGCATTTCTCGTACTCCTTAATGTTACGTTCTCTCAATAATCGAAGTAGTCATTTTTCTTTTGTGTTTTGGCTTTTATAGTAGAATATTAAAAACTATTAACCATTATGGCAGATGTAGACTTCTGGAAGACAGGGAACTTTCGTGTGTAAAAATATTAAATGAAAAATGTACGCTAAAAAACATAATCGAATGTAAAGCGATCCTAGCAAGTAAGAAGTAAAAGAAAAAAAAACTGTAGGTAAAGAACTACTCTTTCTTACCATATTTCTAATCAGGCTATTGAGTGTTCATTAGGCTTTTATTCATGTAAGTTAGGTCGTGTTAATGAGATGTCCTGTGCTGGGTTCCACAGAGAATTCTATTGTTCCAGAAATTGTGTCTTTTATCAAGTGAAAGATATGCAGCGATATTTTTTCTTCCGCACTTTTATATATCTATATCTATCTATATCTATATATATATATATATATATGAATGTGTGTATATATGCATGTATGTATGTGTATATATCTACATACATTCATTAATATATGAAAATGTAGATTTTTTTGTATTTCTCCAGATCATATTTTCATTTGAGAAATATGTGTCTTTTTATCTTTCTTTGAAGAGGAACACACTTGCATCTGAACACAAATGCGTTCTTAAAAAACATATCCATATATATATATATGTATATATATATATATATATATATATATATATATATATATATACATAACATTCGACAAATAGTTTAAATCTGCCATCACCGTCACATCTTTTTGCGTCTATTGTAGTTAGCAGGAATAAAATCTTGTGTGTCAAATATAACTGGTAGTTAATCGTTGCAACTTATCATCTCATACTACTAAACATTTAACATTTTGGCGCCCAAATTACAAGGATGCATTTTCAAATTTTCATTGCTCACCTAGTCTTTCGCTTACGTTTGGCGGGCAACCAGGGAAGCTATAGGTATACATATTGTATTGCACGCTCGACGTACGATATAACGGGATAATAAATAACGTCCTCACAAATTGCTCTACTCAAGATACACAATACTTGTAATTAAACTCGACTATACGCAACCCTTGGATTTACACAGCTCACCGACTCTCACTTTCTTTATTTGGCACCCAGACCTTAACAAAACAAGGGGACATGGACAGACAGAATACCACAGTTGGGACAATAAACATAAAACGAATGGAAAATGAAAAAAATGTATAATGAAATCGATAATGATGAAATTATTTCTTTATTCTAGGGACAAGGCCCAAACAGAGGGGACATACACAAACATGCGGGGACAAAAAGACACATGAAAGGATGAATGCAAAATGAAATTAATCCCAATGAAAATGAGATGGCCATCTCGGCCCTGCTCCGAGAGGAAACCATGATTTCCTTTTTCGTTTTAACCTTACATTTTAGCGAAAATGTTTTTTACCAATGTTCATTCGACCGAGATGGTTTCAGGATTTCTTTTTTTTAAACAAAATGTTTAACCAAAAGGTTTTTACGAGTCTTACCACTTTATCTTCTCTTTTATATTAACGTAATCCACCACCGAGGTTCGAGGTTCAATATCCACCTCTGGCTCCAGTAAATTTATGTCCGAAGGAAAGGCTTCCTTCAAAACGCTATACCTTCTATCATCTATTACGACACACCTCATACTCTTGTCGTAACCTTAGTCTAAGTTCACTTTTACAATGTCTTTTAATTTTGAAATTCTTCTCTCTAACTTTGAGTTGTCCTATATTTCACTAGAAACACCATACTTCTGTGTGTGTCTTGTATGTCTGTGTTTTGTGACTCTGACTCTGTGTTTTTCGGTTTCTGTAATTCTACGCTATCCTGTGATTGTCTCCCTATGCTTCTCTATGACGGTATGTCTGTGTGTTTGTGAGTCTCTGTGACTGTAAACCTGCATGTATCGTCTGTATAGCTGTGTTTTTAGATTTCTGTGATTCTAAGTTATCTTGTATCTGTTTGTCTATATTTCTGTGTGTTTGCATGTCGGTGTGTTTGTGTGTCTGTGTGTCTGAATGTTTATGTACTTGCAAGTCCTTGCATTTGCTCGGTAATAAATACATATCTGTAGCTTTTTTCACTGGTGATCCTACTGGCGGACTATTCCTGCTTTTCGTTGTAGGTTGGATTACTTCTTCTTCCATGGATTTGTATATTTTCTGTTCCATTATTGTTGGTGACCTCCTCCTCTCTCTTTTTCTTGACTTTACCTCCACAAAATCACCATGTTTTTCTGTTATCTACTTCTGTTGTTTCTCCACTATTATGTTCTCCTGAGTACTCTCCTCTACGATTTCCACTGCTGCCCTAAGGCATCTCTTTCTCAAGTGCCCTCTTTCACCACACTCGTAAGAGTTTGGGGGCCTTTCCTCCAACAATATCTCCAGCTTTCCCTCATTTAGTAGCTCTAAATTTTCAGGTATTTACTCATAATACTTCTGGCTCACTGCACAAATTACCTCTATTTTGCAGCCACAAAACTTCGCTTGTTGGGTTTGGCTTATCATGCCAATCCTAATATCTTCGCTGTTTCCCTCCTTATCTCCGAAAAAAAAATCGCCGTTATTATTCAATCTGGTTCTATCCAGAAGTGGGATTATTCCTACCCTAAATCTGACAATTCGTTTAACCAACCAGTTTGGCAACACTGTCCTTTTCTCACCCTGTATCATCCTCTTAGAGGGTTTTTCCGCCTCCTCTTCTGATATAAAGGTTACCACTATAGACGCATATTTCTTTCCTCCTGTAAAGAACGCTATGCTGACTCCTACATGTCTTTCCAAAATTTCTTTTCTCTTCTTGTGGTGCGTTTTCAGTTCTGTTTTTCTTTGAAAATGTTTTGAATATTACCGTCTTTTCCATTTTCACTTCTTCCTCCTCTGGTAGGGTCAGTTTTATATTTGGATCCTCCTTCTCTACCATATTAACATATTTCACTATCAGCTTTCTATTGCACTGCAACATCTCCTGTTTCAATACACTCGGGTCAACGGGTACTCGACTTCCACTTCCAGTATCTTCTGTATAACTTCTCATTCTTCACAATTATTCACTACCACCAAACAATTTCACACAAAAAACCGCTACAAAGTAAACGCACAACCGCTCACACCGATAAATGATGATGAAATGGCTACTTTGAGACCCATTCTCCTTTTCTTTATTTGGAAGCCAGGCATTAACATAAAGGGGATACACAAGGACAGACAGAACATTACAGTGTGGACAAAAAAAAACTAAAAAGAATGAAAATGAAAAAAACTTATAATGAAATCGATGATGATGAGATGGCTGCATTGAGCCCCACTCACAAGCAGTACCATTTAACTGTTCCTTTATACAATTTTCGCGAGTTTTCGTTTTTCTTTCTGCATCTTTTTTCCCATTTTTTAAAACGTCTATTTTCTTATTTTTTTCCTTCTATATTCTTTTCTCTTTTGTTTTTTCGTTTTTAAAAATGACTCCTCTATTACCATTCATTAAAGATATTAACTCGTACTTAACTACTTTTAGTAGTTCCACAAATTCAATTTCTTCCCCCAAAGGGTTCACATCATCTTCAAACAGTTCTTTGAACCATTTATAACTTTGCTTGTGAATCACCACTCCCTTGATGTGCTCCGGGTAAGGATTTTTATGGCGCCTTTAAATTTCGTTATTTTCAGCTCTATGGCGGTGTTTTTCCTAAACAGTAGATGTTTCCTCTTCGTTTTCCTTTATTTCCAGCCCCTCCCCTTCGGCGGGCTGTTCTTCGCGTTGTTGTTCATCCACTTTACATTCGTGCTGGGGTCACCATGCTCTCATGTGCCCTTTTCCTTTACATCGAAAACATGTTCGAGGTTTTTTGGTAGAAGAATCTCTTTCTCCAATTCAGTGTAGGTCTTTTAGCACAACTTGAATCGCCATCTCTAGGCCGTAGCCCCTCAATTAACTTTTATCGCTATAGTTACTATAAGGATCTTTGCATCTTCCTCCGTTTCGTGCATGACAACTGCCACCAGCCATGCCTCTTCGGGAATACTCTACCGATTCTCACTCTGGCAACACGTTTGCCATACTGCGTCGGCAGCAGTACCCACACTTGTGTCCTTACCGGCTCAATCGAGTGGTTAATAGCGTCCTCCTCGTTGAAGAACACAATCTCCACTGTGCCGTATTTCCTTCCACGTGTATAAAAGTGGCGAGTCCTTTCGTCTCCTAAACATTCCTCTATTTCCTCTATTGGGGCAATCTCTATATTTTCGGTAGCGCTGTACACAACAGTTTTGCCTGCTGCATTCTTCGTCATATCTTCTGGTGGAGTCAGCTTTAAGCTGGCCCCTTCCCTTTCTAACAATTTGTTTCCTTCTTTCCATTTTTTCTCTATTTTTATCACGCGAATTTCAAGGATGTTGGTTGTAATACCTTGTGTAGTTGGAGGCGCATAACTTGCGCCACGCTCCATTCTCCTCTTTTCACTTTTTCACCCAGAACTGCAGAAGAAACAACGTCCGAAACAGGCCAAAATCAACAACAGAAATCCAACAATTTAACAATATAAGTAAACTTGTTTCACCCGCGAGGAGAAACCTACAACAAATATATAAATAACAAGGTGTAACAATTTAACTCACGTTTAAAGATGCCAAAGCCAATACCCAAAAAGAGTGGGGCGACTTTCTCTGTCTTTGTTTTGGCACTGCGGCCATTTACACAGAGAGGACAGCACAGGGACAGACAGAAAATTACAGTGGGTACAAAAAAATAAAACGAACGAAAAATTAAAAAAATGTATAATGAAATCGATGATGAGGAAATGGCTGCATTGAGCAACAATCACGAACATTACCATTTAACAGTTAATTTATACAATTTTTTAAAGTTTTCTGTTGCTTTTTGGAATTTTTCTTTTTTCCTCTTTATTTCTATATTTTTACTATTTTTTAGAAAGTTTATTTCTTCTATATTTTTATTTTTAAAGGACTTCTCTATTATCATTTATTAAGGGTATTAACTCTTCGTATTTAACTAATTCTGGTAGTTTCTCAAATTCAATCTGTTCGCCCCAAGGTTTCACATCATCTTCAAATAATAGTTTCAACCTTTTGTACTTTTCCTTGTCAATCACCACTCCCTTGATGTGTTCCAGGTAACATTTTGCTGGCAATTTAATCCTTATGGCACCTTCGTTATTTTCCGTTCTATGGCGGTGATTTTCACATATATGACCATATACCACCTTTTATTACTCGCATTTACTTGCTTATGCTCCGGACCTGGGCCATCCAGGCTAGTCGCTTCCTTTGGTTCCCCCATCTGTACATAAAAATAATCGTCCGTGATTATATCTTCCACCCAAATGTTTTGATACCTCTGCTGGTATGTCTAACCAGTTCCTTGATACCTCCTCTATGTTATCGTCTACTTTCTTCATTCGTTTTTGGCTCTCTGGCGGAGACTTGCCCGCTCTTTCCCCTTTCGCCTATTTACGACTGTAAACGTCACCTCGTTGTTTTCCTTTATTTCCGGCTCCTCCTCTTCGGCGGGCTGTCCTTCGTGTTTTTGTTCTCCCACATTATTTTGGGGGCACCTTCCTCTCATGTGCCCTTTTTTTTACATAGAAAACATGATGGAGGTCTTCCCTCCACTTAACGTAATATCTTCTGGTTGAAGAATCTCCTCTACAATTCCGTGTAGGTACTTTTATCCAACTTGAATCACCATCGCTAGGCCGTAGCCCCAAGAATTAACTTTTTTCGCTATAGTTACTATAAGGATCCTTGCATCTTTCTCCATTCCATGCATGACTGCTACCACCAGCCATACCTCTTCGATGTCGGAGGGCTCTCTGCCGACTCTCACTCTGGCAACTCGTTTGCCACACTACGTCGGTAGCGGCACATACTCTTGTGAAACGATCGGCTTAGTGGAGTGATTAATAGCATCCTCTTCATTGGAGAACCTATCCTCCACTGCGCTTAGTCCGGTTTTCGTCTGTTTTCATTGATTACCTGTCCCAAGTACTTTAAGTTTGTTTTTAAAAAATCGCATTTCTTTTCACTTACCTTAAATTTATAGTCGCTTATTCTTTTAAAAACATTTTTAACATGTACAGAATTCAGGTCCTCGATTCACTTTTGATCAATATGTCATCCAAGTATGGGACCGCAAAATGACAGTCTGCGTGCATAGTGTCCATGACTTGCTGAAATATTGCTAGTGCGAACTTAACCCCAAATGGCTGTCTTTGAAGCGGTACAGACGTTTATGAGTATTAGTTGTTAATATTTCAGCAGATTGTTTAGTAATTGGAGGTAGGCCTCTGACAAATATAGCTTGTAATTTTTTAAACAATCATTAAGACGAGTTGCGAAGTCCGCACGTACTCTTATTGTGTTGTTTTCCTTTTTTATATATCCAGTAGAAGCCGCCCATTGTGAGTAGTCTACTTTTTTTATTACCTCCATGTCTTCCAATCTTTTCAGTTCCTTCTCAGCTTGATTTAGCTCCGCAAAAGGCACATTCCTTTTCGGTTTGAACACCGGTACTACATTTTCTTTCAAATTAAACTTTACTTTGATTCTTTTACACGTTCCGAGTTCCTTCAAGGATACATCAGTGTACATCTTCTTTAATTTTAATTTCAATTTTTCCGATGTATTATCTGACATGGACACATGGACACATTCACCTTATTACATAATGTATTCAATGGTAGGTCGAATTCTTCCATTAAATCTGTACCGAACAGATTCATTGTATTTTTAGATACCATTATTTTACTTTTCCGCGTCATTTCTTTAAGTCTTATTTCTCAAGCCCTTTATCAAATATTAGGCACTTGAACATATCTGACATTAATTCTCCAAGCTTAAACCTTTCACAGGCCGTATTAATAATACCGCTATTAAGCATTCTCACCGAATGTTAAACAGCGAATATTTTCGCTAAAAATACTAGTCAAAATTTTTATCGTTTCATCAAAACACAATTCCGCGGGCTTTCTCGGTAAAATAAAGTTAGAAAAACTCTCGTGTTCCAGAGCCTTACCTTCCGTTCACACGACCATCCCTTACATTCCTATCTGAATATGTCCTCGTATTGTCTGTAATACCTGGTAAAGGTAGTTCATTCATCGGGAAAGTACTGGAATACTTCGATAGAGTTTGCAACATCATTGCAAAGTGATTCTGTCGTATTTCTCGACTGCAGTAACAACTCTGTTACCTTCTCTAGTTGCTGCTGCTCTTGTTGTTTTACGACTGCTTTCAGTAGCTCTCCCATTTCGGTACTACTTTCAGTTTCAATCTTGTTCGAATCCTCGGTACTGTTCGAAACATCACGCTACTGTTGTATCAGTGGAGGTATTAACCGAATGCTCGTCGCCACTGTTGTATCGCTAACGACGTACGATATAACGGGATTACAAATTACGTCCTCGTAAATCGTTTTACTCAAGATACACAATACTGGTAATTACACTCGAACATACGCAACCCTCGGCTTTATACAGCGCACCGACTCTCAATTTCTTTATTGGCCACTGTGGGCCCAATGCACAGAGGACAGCACAAGGACAGACAATACAGGGGTGGGGCATAAAACATGATCGAATAAAGGAAATGAATTATATAATCAATGCGGGTAGAATGGCTACTCCGAGCCCCACTCTCGAGCAGTGCCATTTAACTATTTTTCCTTCAATGTCTATCGATTTTATATCAAATTTAAACTTACATTATCGGATCATTTATTGTTTCAAGTTCTCGTATTCTATCACAGGAGGTAGAGAGTTGTATCTCACCTCTGGTACCAGTGGGGCTATGTCATTACCGAAAGTTTCATTTAGGTTTTTCTTTTTACCTGTCCATTTCTATTAGTATACACTTTATGTCTGTTCTTTAGAAGCTTACCGACTATCTTTTTCATTTTAGTGGCCACTGTGGGCCCAGTTTAACTGCTTTGTTCTGCTTACCTACAGTATTGCTGCAAGCAACTACATCTCTTTAATCTCAGGGGCAACCCTGTCAATCCTCTCTCTCGCCTCTCATTTCTCGAGAAAAGTTGGCAGGAGTGCCCATTCTTTCCTTTTCAATGGAAAAGTGGAGTACTTTACTGCCCCCTCCACAGTAGGCGAGCACACATCCACTGTGCCAAACTTTCTTCCTCTGCAGAAGAATTCAATGTCATTCCTTATATCTTCCAACCACTCTTCTATATCTTCCTCGCCAGCTATTTCCATTTTCTTGCTTGTCAGTTATAGATTGTATAAACCACCATTTTCCCTCTTTGCCTCTTGTTATATCTTGCAGCTGTGTCAATTTCAGTCTAGACCCCTCTCGTTGGATTAATTCATTACTGCTTTTTAATATTTCAAAATATACAGGTACTTCTTTCAAAATCTACAGGTACTTCTTTTACTTCTAATTGGTTAACAGTGTCTGTTATATTCTCACGACCTGCTACCGGTGCGTAGATTTCGACACGTGTTTGCAACATCCGCAACGATAATTTGCTTATTGGGACCATACAGCGACTATGCGGCATCGTTTGAATGATTTACAAACTGCTTAAAACATTGAAATGTCATTTTAAAATTGTGAAATATGTGTGTTTGCGGGGAAGACAGATAGGAATTTTCTAAATTAGCAACCATCTTACTTTCTCAATTTCAAGTTACAACTCTCTGTAATCGCAGCTTTTGTGTTTGTTTCATTAGAATTCTCTTGTTCAATAACCACGGGAATTGAGCAACAAACTTTTACAAGGACTGATTTGTTAGTTGCCTCTTGCAAAAGGAAATTTATTTACAAAACCAGTTATGTAATGTTATGATATATACGAGATGTGAAATATTCTTTCTAAAGGCAACATTAAAATATTTCTTGCATACATCTATCACAATATTGTCCAATACCCTTATATGGATAGATCTGAGTGAGAATTGCCTTCAATTTCTAGCATAGCGATAAGCGATGGCACCACGAACCTCCATAGCAAGCAAAACACTTGGTTAAAAATGTTAATACTGTATTTTTATAAGTCTTAAATATATTTCTGAATGCCTGGTTTCTTAAGTTCGATATTGCTACTCTTTAAATATAGATTGTATTGCCAGGGACTTTATAGAGGCAATACGTTTCTTGTAATATTTTTAACTCTCTGAAGTATCTGTTGAAATCCACGTGTGTTATTAAGATCAACTTCCAGCCGCAGTCCCAAGTACATGTATTTTCTGTACAATATATTCAATATTTTCATAGCATGACATGATTGTCATGATTGACAACGCAGAATTTATTGCAAGGAGTATTTTTAGTTTAGTATGTATAAGGTTGCATACCAGTCGATTTTTGTAACATTTCTGGAAATGTTTTTCCTGTACTTTTGCAGTATAATTGCACCTTATAACTTATCAACTCTTTACCTGATGAAAAGTCAAGTCTAGATTCATATCTAGAAAATATTCCTTATGGGTGTAATACATGAAGGGCAATTTACAGATTGTTCATAACTGAAAAACCAACAACCATGAAATTGTAGAAGCTAGGAATTAAATTTGAAGGAAGAAAGTTTCAGTCAGTATTTTTCAAAAACAAAAATCTCAAAAGTAAAATAGATGAGAAGGGCCGCTGAAACGAAGAAGTACTGAAGTACACCGATGAATAATTTCGCCAACTCAGGAAAATGTACTAAGGCTAAATTAGATCAAAAGCGCCATTAGATAAGCCTAGACTATTGAGCTAGAATATAGGAGTATTCTCCAGCTCAATTTTATACGTGTATATGCCTGCAAATTGCTTGAACTGATAAAATGGAGGCTGCACTGCACTAGAAATTTTCGCAGGAAATTTGGTTTGACTCCACGGAAAAGAGCAATTAATATTTTGTGAGATAAGAAATGTAAATCATCAAAATGGTTTTTCTTATGCAAACCGAAAAAGGAATAAAACGCGTAGGACCGTATATTGTAGTTTTCGACAAGAAGAAACTGTGAAATGTAAATGACGTTGTATGCGTATATAACACCAGAGTAAAACAAAAAGAGAAAGAATGAATAGAACAATATTACGAGGTGAAGTATGAAATACTCAGGAGCTGGAACAGAGAAGTCAAGAAGATCATTATACTGTTGATTATTATTGGAGTGTTTGGAACAGTGAGAAAAAAATCCGAGGAAAAAGCAGGAAAAAAGAAAATAAAATTAAAAAACTTCATGAAAGGGAAATGTATGCAGAAAACACGTTTCCTGGTTTCAGCAAGAATATTTGAAATATTCTCAATATAAAGTAAAAGTACAATGGAAGAGCACGAAAAAAAAAATTCTCACCAGATGGTACAAAATATTTCTGATCCTAGTCCACGTGTTCTCGTCGGTGTAATGAGATGAGGGGTGCATAATTAAGCCGGACACACTCCGAACTAGTGAAACGGGAAACAACAACAGTATTAACACCAACAAAAAGATAATAGTAATAATAATAGTAATAATAATAATAATAATAATAATAATAATAATAATAATAATAATAATAATAATAATAATAATAATGATGATAATGACGATGATGATGATGATGATAACAATTATAATAACAGCAAAGCAGTAACAACTTTAATCATAATCACAATAATATTCATGATGGTAGAAGTAAAACTTTTTGTTATGAAGGTTGTTGTTATTATTATTATTATTATTATTATTATTATTATTATTATTATTATTATTATTATTATTTTTATTATTATTATTATAACAACTATTATTATTATCATTATTATTATTGTTGTTGCTGTTGTTGTTGTTGTTGTTGTTGTTGTTGTTGTTGTTATTATTATTATTAAGTCAAAACAAACGTTACAATGAAAAATAAGAAGCAAAACAAAGAAACATAAACATCCGTATTAGAAATTTTTGATCGATTTTTTTTTTTATTTTTCATTCAATATCTTTGTTTTAATGTGTCTTTTTCTTCTTTTTTCATGTTTCCTTTTATTGAAACATGATGGTGATGCTGATGACGATTTCCTGTTACATTTTGTTTCTTTTCCTATTTTCCTTTTTATTTCCTTCTTTCTTTGTCTTTTTGCGTGGTTTTGCTAGTTCGAAGTAGAAATGTGTTTATGGAATAAAATATTTAATGTATAAAAATGTGTGTGTTCTGAGGCAGGCTGGCGTAATAATAGGAAATGAGTTGAAATACAGATGAAGAAAAATATATCGTAAGCATATATAAATTTAAATAAAAAGCATTAAAAGCCACAAAAACAAAAATGAGATCGTATTAAATCAAAGAAAACTCTTAGGAACCTAGTTTGAACAACAAGAGCAAACATAAGAGGAAATAAAAATAAGATGATCGGAATATATTTTTATCTAATTTTTTTTCTCAAAAACACAAAATGAATTTCATGCATGAAGTGAGAAATATTGGAATTGTGTTTACGCAAGTAGAAAATATCGCATTGATATATAAGGAATTTCCTTGAATGTTCTAGATTATATTGTTCTGCGTTCTGTATGCTTTGTTTTACTTTACTGTGTGTGGCTTTGTTCCTTGATATTTATATCCATTTTTTTTAAAGTTAGGCTTTAAGTTCAAAGTTTCATCGCTCAATCAATGTAGTTTAATATTTAGTAAATCAAATTCGCTATTCGATTAATATTAAGATACGCACACATGTGTATATATATATATATATATATATATATATATATATATATATGTATGCTTCTGTATAGATATAGGAATATATATTCACACGTATATATATATATATATATATATATATATATATACACGTGTGTCTATGTTTCTGGGCTTATGAATTCATATATAATTAATTACATACAGACGCACACAGACATACACTCAGACGAACATGCATATATACGATGAATATCGTAGACATAATCATCATCATCATCACTATTATGTTCATGAATTTGATCAAGATTATTACGATAGTGTTTTGAGTTACGTCCAGCACTCGATGTGTTGACAATGTTTATTTTTAGATACCGATAAACATGGTTGTATGTATGTATGTATGTATGAATGTATGAATGCATGTATGCATATGTTTGTATATACATACATACATACATACATACATACATACATACATACATACATACATACATACATACATACATACATACATACATATATCCTGTTGCTTATGAAACTAGACAATCGTTGGGCTATTTTGGCTGTGATATGCTACTGAATGTGTGTGGTGTGGGCTGAGATGTGTACTGAACTTGAATGAGCGAGATAAAGTAGACGTTAAATTACGGAATCTAAATTTGGAAATTTCCAAGCAGTGGGCGTGACTTCGTGAAAGATGAAAATATATTACGATGGACGCTACGTACATGCGTACGAAAATACATAAATACATGCATACACACACACACACACTCACTCGCACTCACACACGCAACACACACTCACGCACCCTCAAATATATATATAGACATACGTAACAATCGAAACGCCGAGAAAGAAAGATGAATATGGATGTGAGGAATACGTAGCTTCAAGGACTGTTGTCAAGAAGCATTAATGCGTAGACACACTCATACACTCACACACACACACATAGACATATACATAAGTAAAACTTGTAAAACCCGAATGAAATACAGCGATTATTAGAGGGTTAGAAGGAAAGGTTTAGGTGTAAGAAATTGAAATACAGTGCTAGGTATTTGTAAGTTTACATAAGTTGTCGTTCAGCACATCGATACACCATTACTTCCTTCATTGCCTACAACCTTCCCTCTTTGTTTTTCTCTCTTTCCCTCTCCTTTTTGCCACTTTAAAGAGAAATGCAATTACTCAGTTTTATCAGCAATTAACGATTTAAAATTAATCCATGTATATATATATGATAGATGGTTAGCTCCTACACGCATTTTTGTCTCGCCTTGTTTTTTTCTGTGTATCTTTCTGTCGAAGAGCGTAGGCGCGAAACGTAAAAGACTTTTTCTATTCCTGAGCGCTATACTAATACATTTGTTTGTTTGTATTCCACCTGCCTTCGTCTTTTGTTTATTTTCGTAAACTTTCCCTTTATATATATATATATATATATATATATATATATATATATATATATATATATATATATATATATATTGTGTCTGATTGTGCGGGGGATGTACATATATATGTGTGTCTGTATTTTGGTTTGTGAGAAAATGAGAGAATCTGTGTAGTTGCTAGACCTGCTGGGAACAACTACCAAATCTTCCTGAATGTCACACACTAACAATTTATAAACAGGACATTGGATAAAACAGAAAAATACACACACGCACGCACATACACGCATGCACACAAGCACACCACACCAACGCACACACATGCTCCCTGTTAATGAAGTTTCTCTCGCACCGCTCTTTTATTTTTAGACTCCTATTTCTCTATATCTCATTCTTTCTCACTGTACTCTCTTTTTCGTTGCTCTCACTCTTCCCTCTCCTCTCTCGCTCTCCCCCTCTCTCTGTTTCTCATATATAGCTGTTTGTCAACGTTTATCATTCGTGCATTTATCATGCATGCATTCTCAAGATGGCATTAATAACGTTATTGTAGAGTGAAAACTTGGAAAATTTCGTATCCTGCCTTCCAATTTTACAGAAGGCCTGTGATATATGTATAAGAAAACAAAAAATGCTATGCCTTATGTACATAATTATGGATGTCTTGGTCTTTTCTTCACATTCTCTTGAAATCCTAAATGGGACGAAATTTAAACAGTGCTTTCTACGCCAACAGACATGAACTAATTGCAAAGCTGTGATTTAGGGGATCCAGTATCAGTAGGGCTAAAATACACAAACCATATGGTAAAATATTATAAATACCACATTTAGCTTCATTGTCCTGGCAGAAATATATGGTGCACTGATGACATCTGCAATACAGCATTAATTGTGGTCTTTCTCAATCTGATTGTTTTGAATTTAATTGCTTAACAACAGAAGTATTAAAAGAAACTTATTACAGCAGTGAAACCTGTCGTGATATCTTCGCCGAAAGAAACCCAATTTGTTCCATGGAAAAAAAACATTCTACAATACAAATTGGGTTTGTTTTGCTTGTTTGTTTGATTTTGTTTCTGTTTTTTATTTTTTCGGAGAAGAGGGTTACTTTTCTCCATGCTCCGGCAGGACCGGTAAAACATTTGTGATTCTCCGAAGTTCGACAAGTGAAAAACATAGTTTTGACTGTTGTGCTCTTCAGATATTGTTCTTACACTACTTCCGGGAGGACGAAAAGCTCAATCTACTTTCAAATTTTCTCTTAAATTTAGCTAACAACGATACACTAATTTGTAATATCAGTAAAATGTCCTGGATGAGAAAAGTCATCTCATTGTTTGGAATGAGTGCACGATGGCAAACAAAATGTCTTTGACATTTTTGAACCCAAGCTTGCAGGATTTAAGAAATTCTGAAGTATTGATGGGTGTAGTTACCACTGGGCTATTAGAAGATTTTCACCGGATTTTGCCTTTAATACAAAGGGATGGGTTAATTTCAGATCCTGCAGAGGTTGTCAACTATCTTGTTGAATTCTTATATTGTTTAGAACTTCCTGTGCTCTCACAGCAGCACCTTTTTTAAACGTAGGAGTCATAATAATGCTACTACAGAAGAAACTTGACCAGCCTCCGTTGTGTAATGGTACTAGACTGTGGTAAAATCAAAATAATAACATATTATTGAGGCTACTATTTTCACTGGTTGTTCCATGGCAGATGTTTTTATACACAGAATAACCTTCATATGGTTTGGCAAAAAATATCATTTGTATTCAAATAGATACAGTTTCCTGTAAAACTAAGTTTTCCCATGTCTACAAACAAACCACTGGAAAAACTTTATTTATTGCTGAGCTACAACTTGAAGAATATTGTATAGGAATTGGAAGTCCACGCCATGCATTTCTTTATGCTCCTTCTGGCAAAATATGTAACATTGTTTATAAGCGATTACCTGATTAAAATAGTAAATTAAACGAAGACATAACACAATTAAGAGTTGAGATGATGCTCAAAGATCGGAAACCTACAAATGAGATATAAATGCTTACATAGTATAACAAAAGAACGTATACATCATTCTGACAGTCTCCAGAGAAACAAACAGCTAAACTGCTTATATGCTCAACAAAATTCAGCAGTTACTCTTTGAAGTAATCCCTAATTTGCATACCGAAGGTGTTTAACACTCTATAAATACCAAAGGCTTGTCAACGGGGATCTTAGTCCACACAGCACCAAGGTATGATATAATAAATATGTAATATTTGGTACAATTATAAACCAGGCAAACATTTAGCCAGTTCTCTGCATAGTAATGAAACCTACAAATGAGATATCAATACGTGCATAGTATGACAAAACAACGTATACATCATTCTGACAGAGTCCAGAGAAACACACAACCAAACTGTTTATATACTCAACATATGCAGCAGTTACTCTATGAAAAAGTCCCTAATTTGCATACCGAAAGTATTTAACATGCTATAAATACAAACGGCCAGTCAACGGGGAACTTAGTCCACACAATATATGGTATAATTATAAACAGGGCAAATTGTTAGCCATTTTCCTGCAAGCTGACGAAATGATGAACGACCTTAATTAATTTTTGAACCTTACTGGGTTCTAATGAGAAGCGTCTAAATCATTCTGACAGTCTCCAGGATACGTCTGACATGATTCACTTACATAGCACTACCGTTATCTATATATATAAAAATGAGAATGTGTGTCCGTCTGTCTGTCTATCTGTGTGAATCCCTAAAACTTGAGAACTACACAATTTTAACTTCTTGCCTAGGGCGAGCCCACAGCAATATCACATCTTCTCCACTATTTCAGTATTACGTGTTAAAAATGAAACAAAAGCATCTCTGTATTGTATGAATATGAATGTATATATATATACATGTATATATATATATATGGATGCATATACACACACACACACACACACACACACACATATATATATATAGATGTATATGTATACATGTATATGTATAGCTTTATATGTATACATGTATATTAACAGATGTATTTCTATAGATATACATGTATATGTATACATGTATGTCTAGATGTATATATATATAGAGAGATGTATATGTAATATGTACACATATATATACACATATATACATGCATACATATATACACCCATACACACATGCACACACACACACACCCACACACACACACATACATAGGTGCAGGTGTGGCTGTGTGGTAACAAACTTGGTTCCAAAACACATGGTCCTCAATTCAGTCCCACTGTGTGGTAACTTAGCATATGTCTTCTGCTATAGCCTCAGACCAACCAAAGCCTTGTTAGTGGATTTTGTAGCCAGAAACTGAAACAAATCAATTGTATGTATATGTATGTATATATGTAAGTCTATGTGTGTGTCTTTGTGTTTCTCCATTATCACTGCTTCACAACTGGTGTTCGTTTATTTACATCCCCATAACTTACTGGTTTCACAAGAAGAAACTGATAGAATAAGTACCAGACTTATCAAAATATAAAAAAACACTACAGTTTCTCATATATTTGTTTGCCCACTCAGTTGTATCTATCAATTTATCTGCGTGTGTGTGTGTGTGTGTGTGTGTATATATATATATATATATATATATTGTTACGGTTTAGCTGGTGCATTTCCCGGTGACCCACATTGGAATTATGGTTCCGGCATGTCTAGTAGAAAAGTGACAGTCTTTTGTTTAATGGAGGACTAATGGGTTTTGGAATGACCTGTGACCTTGTGCGGGTGAATTAGGGGTCGCTCTGGACACCCCTTGAATATGTCGTGAGAGAGGATGAGGGGGCAGAGAGGGACAGGCAGAGAGTATGGTAGAGCTGTCATGAGAGGGTAATAGGCAGCAGGCGATAGAGATAGGCAGTAAGACCAGAGGGCAAATAGAAAGGCTATAAGCAGTAAGGGACAGATTGAGAATAGAGATAGAGTATAAGGCTAAGAGAGCAATTAGAAAGGGTATGAGCGATATAGACAGAGGGAGATGAGGTAGTGGAAGTCAGGACGAGGAGGTGAGGTTTTGGGCAGTTCGCAGTTGGTCGTCAAGAAGTGCAGTCGCTGGCCGGTCCTCGAAGAAGACAGACGGACCTTGGATTTAAGGAGCAAGCGTTGGAATTCTTAGGAGCAAGTTGGATGCGAGAAAGCTTGGCGGCACAGAAGGGAATTAGCAGTATTCGGAGGAATTAGCAGTATTGAGAGGAATGGGACACTGGTAGATTCAATTAGGAATTGAGGTATATGTTTGTGCATTGATATGTGTCACGGTGTATTAAACAGTGAAAAGAACAGTCAAGGACTCTGTCGATGTGGTCGATAAAGGACATTGTGAAGAAGAAGAGTAAAGGACTTGTTGATTGTGATGTTTAGGAAGAGACTTTAAAGAACTGTTGTCTTGGGACGTGTACTCTTGAATTGTTACATGATGTTGTATTATGCTTTGAGTTGTACTCTTGAAATGCTGTTGTATTATGTATTGAGTAGTCACGTGCATGCTTTGATGTATCTTGATGTTGTAACAATTGTAATTGTCGTATAAACTGTTGTTTGAATATAAGCCAGTGTTGCCAGTTGTTGCCTTGCCTCTTTGGGTTGTATCTCGGGTTGTGCCTCTGTATCTCTGTGCTGTTGAGGTTGTGGCAGTATCTATCTGTATCTCCTCTCTCCGCCTCTTTGGGTTCCGTGGCGGAACTTGTGTGAGCCGTTCGGGACGGGCGACGACGGGTGATTCCGTAACAATATATATATATATATATATATATATATATATATATATAATATATATATATTTATATATATATGTATATGGATTTTAGTAGACAGGAACTGAAACAAATCAATCGTATATATATATGTATGTATATATGTAAGTGTATGTGTTTTGGTATTGGCATGATGAATGACAATCGTCAGTGACTACTTGAATTTTACACATACCATAACCTGTGTATCACTAACATATTCTTCGTGAACAAGACATCCGACAAGGCATCTTGGAGACATCCAAGATCTCACCACTGGCATCAGCTGGATCTTATCATTACACGAAGATCATTTCTGAATTCTGTTCAACTGACCCGTAGTTACCACAGCATGGATTGTGACAAAGATCATTCACTAATAAGAAGCAGGGTGAGGATTCTGCCTGGAAATGTCCATCACTCCAAGAAAATGGGCCGACCACGCATTAACACTGCCAGAACCTCGGACCCTACACTGCGACAATGTTTTGCTGTTTCTTCAAGGTTGCCCTCAGTAGCTGCCCAACCTCCTCTGCTGAAAGTAGGTGGAATTTAATCAGGGAAGCTTTGTATACCACATCAATGCATACTTTCGGCATGAGAGAAAGGCAAAACCCAGATTGGTTCAGTGCTGGGATCTCAGAGCTGGAAACAGACGCAGTGCAAATAGGTATTGGCAGGAAATCTGTCAGAGTATCTAGTCAGCTGCTGACAGTGGCGACACCCGTGGGATGTATGCCGGTTTGAAGAAGGCCCTCGGTCCATCCGCAACCAAGTTAGCCCTTCTGAAATCAACTACTGGAGATCTCATTAAGGACCAAAGCAAGCAAATGGATAGATGGTTGGAGTACTACCAGGATCTCTACTCACGGGAGACAACGGTAGCTGAGGCTGCAATCGTGAGTGTCAAGATCTTGCAAGTCATGTGCGAACTTGACAGTCTGCCATCTATAACAGAGCTCACCAAGGCTATTGACTCCCTAGCAAGTAACAAGGCTCCGGGAAAAGACGGCATCTCCTTAGAGATCATCAAAACTGGCAAAGACACCATCCAGCTTCGGCACCTACGTGAGCTTCTGTGTCAGTGCTGGGAAGAGGGTACAGCCCCTCAGAATATGCGGAATGCTAATGTCATTACGCTTTACAAAAACAAAGTTGACCGTGATGATTGTAACAATTACCATGGAATATCTCCTCTAAGCACTGTTGGAAAGGCCTTTGCTCGCATTATCCTATCCAGGCTACAACTGCTTGCTTCTCGAATTTATCCAGAATTGCAGTGTGGCTTTAGAAGAAGCAGATCAACTATTGACATGATATTCTCCATACGCCAACTTCAGGAGAAGTCTAGAGAGCAGAACTGCCATTATATATGGCCTTCATTGATCTGACAAATGCCTTTGACTTGGTAAGTAGAAAAGGCCTCTTCATCCTGCTCCAAAAAATCGGATGTCCACCAAAACTGCTGAGGATCATCAAATCTTTCCATGATGATATGCAAGGCACCATACAGCACAATGGTTCAACATCAGCCGCCTTCTAAATAAAAAATGGGGTAAAGCAATGTTGTGTCCTTGCCCCTACATTATTTGGCATCTTCTTCTCGCTGCTGCTGTCACATGCCTTTGAGACATCAGATGATGGAGTGTTTCTGCACAGTAGAAGTGATGGGAAAATGTTGAATCTCTCGCGTCTGCGTGCCAAGACCGAAATCAGAAGCGTCCTGATCAAGGAAATGCTATTTGCCGATGATGCCGCTCTTGTATCACACACAGAAGAAGCCCTACAAAGGCTCATCAACTGTTTTGAGCAAGCATGTATCAACTTTGGCTTACTTATCAACCTCAAGAAGACCAACATCATTGGTCAGGCTACATCGGACATCCCAAGCATACATATTGGAGACCACAGACTACAGAAGGTGGATAAGTTTACCTACCTTGGCACTACAACCTATCCCGTGATGCTGAGCTCAATATACGCATTGGCAAGGCAGCTGCTGTGATGGCCCAACTCCCCAACAAAGATGTCCTCAAGCAAGCAGGAATACCAAGCATGTTTGCACTTCTCACACAAAGACGTATGAGATGGCTTGGACATGTTAGCCGTATGGAAGATGACAGAATTCCCAAGGACATACTCAACGGAGAGCTTGCTAGGTGCACTAGGTCTGTGGGAAGACCGTTCTTACAATACAAGGATGTTTGCAAAAGGGATAGGAATGCCTGCAACATCAATATTACCACCTGGGAAACAGTTGCCAGCAACCGTGGAGATTGGCGTCGTACCGTAAAACAGGGAACACAAAGGAGTGACATAGAGAGAGAGGAGAAATGGAAAGACAAGAAAAGACGTCAACAAGAAACTATAACATTACAACCAGCCAGGCAAAGTCTTCGCTACATTTGCGGCACCAGCCAGAGGGAGTGTTTGTCCAGGATAGGACTACACACCCACAGCAGGAGATGCATTAGGACATCAAATATAAAATCCGGACTAGATTATTTTATGCGCAACTCTATTGTTTGTCTCCCGAGACAAAAAGGATGCCAACACCAATATATATGGATTTCGTAGACAGGAACTGAAACAAATCAATCATATATATATATATATATATATGTATGTATATATGTAAGTCTATGTGTGTGTCTTTGTGCTTCTCCCTCATCACTGCTTCATAACTGCTGTTCATTTATTTACATCCACATAACTAATAGAATAAGTACCAGGCTTCACAACAACAAACTAATAGAATAAGTACCAAGCTTATCAACATAAAAAAGCACTAAGCTGTGTCGCATATTTTTGTTTGCCCACTCAGTTGTATCTATCAATTTATCGTTGTATGTGTGTATATATCTGTATCTATATCTATCTATCTATCTATCTATCTATCTATCTATCTATCTATCTATCTATCTATCTATCTATCTATCTATCTATCTATATGTATATATATATATATATATATATATATAACAACCTAATGGGTGCCTTGACTCCCAAATTATAGTCATTTCTTTTATGATCCAAAACTAGGTCAAAAGTACCGAATGGATCTTTATGAAATTTGGAAATTATATTCTATGTATAAGGGCCTTAATCCCCATGACAATTCATATATTTTTTCTGTTGATGAAATTTTAACCATATATATTAGACACAAATCAAGTAATATTTATAAAATTTCATCTTCTTACAAGTTAGAAAGACACAACCATGGGGTTTTAACATCCACAATTTCGTCATTTTATCTAAGCAAAAACGAATACAGTTGTGCTCTTGGAAGCTGTAGGGTTACCCGAGCATATAAGTTGAGCATTATTTCTAATTCAATGGTACAACAGTGTAACAGTTTGCTTTGACATAGACTTACATTGTGGTTTCTGCAATGTGGTGCATAAATTGTCAAGTAAATGAGAGGCATCTTTGCCTCCACTAATTCAGTTGCACAGTGTTGCAGACCTCCTTTCATTTTTTTATTATCACTCGGTCATACATAGTACCCCACATGGGAACATTGATTTCAAGGCCTTCCCAGATAAGTGACTGGTTATTCAAAGACATTCATAGATTGTAAATTTATTCTGTCCAGTTACGTATCAGTATAGTGTTCAATTGCAAACTCCAGAGGTGACACTTTAATTTCTCCTTAGCCCTCGCGTCACCCAGTTGTTAATGTTGATTTCAGTTGGGTCACGCCCTTCCAATTGCTATAGATTCGTAATGCATCTTACGGCTGTGCCTGTCACCTGGATGGTTGGAATCCTACATTGGGAGTGGTAACGACTAGGGTAGGGTAACTGACTGCTTCTTGTGATCATTCGTAAATCCAGTGAACATATATTTCGTATTTCAAAGAAATTCAAACAATAGATATAAGACCCAAGTTAAAAAGATTCTCAACAATTCAACTTCTCTGGTTGACATTAAGATGCCCACCCCCAACAGGGGCCTTAACTCTCACATTTTAGAGCCCCATGACCTTCATTTTTCAGGAGCAAAATCTTTTTAACAGGTTCAATAAGACTGGAATTTTGGAATATGCGCATAAAAATCGGTAGTATGGGATACATGTGGCACGATTACAATTTTTTTAGGGTGTGTGAAGAGGGAAATAACCCACATCTGCAGTTTTGATGAAATTCGAAACAGATATTCCAGTTCATTACAGAAAATATAACAGAAAAGTGTTTTCTTTTCTTTTATTCTTTTATTTGTTTACAGTCATTTTACCGCTTTTACTCGAACAAATCCAGCCAAGGGCTTATTTGTTTTACGCCTAGTACTTATACTATCGGTTTGTTTTATCGAACCTCTAGTTTACGGGGACGTAAACACACAAATAAATGGGGTAAATAGAGACATACAAACATACACGCGCACAGAGAATCATATATATACACACGCACATACACACATACACACACACACACACACACACACACACACACGCACACATATATATATATATATTTATTTATTTACATATATATATTTATTTATATATGTGTGTATATGGAGGCACATGGCCCAGTGGTTAAAGCATCGGACTCGCAATCGAGGCATTGCGGGTTCGAATCTCCGACCGGATGATGTGTATGTTTTTGAGCGAAACACCTGCCGGGCTGGCATAAGGCGGCGAGCTGGCAGAAACGTTAGCACACCGGGCGGTATTTCGTCTGCGTTACGTTGTGAGTTCAAATTCCGCCGAGGTCGACTTTGCTTTTCATCCTATATTAAGTACCTGTTACGCACTGGGATCGATGTAATCGACTTAATAACTATGTCTGTCCTTGTTTGTCCCCTCTGTGTTTAGCCCCTTGTGGGTAATAAAGAAATAGGTAATGGCGAACTTCTGCTGACTCTTTCGCCACAACATTCTCTCACTCTTTCCTCCTGCATCTTGCAGCTCACCTGCGACGGACCGGCGTCTCGTCCAGGTGGGGAACCTATACGCCAAGGAAACCGGGAAACCGGCCCTTGTGAGCCAGGCATGGCTCGAGAAGGAACAAACATATATATATATATATATATATATATATATATATGCATATACGACGGGCTTCTTTCAGTTTCCTTCTACCAAATCCATCACAAGGCTTTGTTCGGCCCGAAGCTATAGCAGAAAAAACTTGTGTAAGGTTCCACTCAGTAGGCCTGAACCCGGAACCATGTGGTTGGTAAGCAAGCTACTTATCACACAGTCACGCCTGCGTTCATATCTACCTTACGTAAATACATACGCAAGCATTAAGTACTGTTTGGTGAAGTGTGCAGTTATGAATATTTATTTCAGATACCGTGACAATGAGAATACTTTTGTAGAACTACGATATCTCTTTTAAAATACTAATGAGGAATCAGCCTTCCTTTTTCAAATTCACTACGAGAGCGAAACCGTAAAAATTTACACTTTTTTCTTTTTTTTCAATTCGAAATGAAACTTTTCACTAGTGCTGTTATCTCACTTCCAGCAAGGGAGCTTTATTTCTTTGTTAGAAAGTAGCTCCTTCTTTGGGAAAATTCACAGAGGAAATCCTACATTGATGTTCTTTCAGTGTTTAACCAACAATCTCGAAAAGACAGTAAATCTTTCACGTAAGCAGGGAAGTAATGAAGGTTACTTTGAAATTTGATATTCAAATCGATATTTTAGGTATTGATGAAA
>NC_043008.1:71325790-71328290 GCF_006345805.1 Octopus sinensis | reverse complement strand
AGATAGATAGATAGATAATAGATAGATAGGGTGATAGGTAAATGTGTGTTTTTCTTTGTTTCTGTCTTTTACCCCACACCGTTTACACCTCCTTAACCGAGAGAGAATGATAAGATATGTACCATAGGCTTAACAAAAAATAATTCCATGGTCAAGTAATTCAACTAAAAATACTTCAAGGCACTGCCGCAGCGTGGCCCGTCTAATGACTGAAACAAAATATAATGACTAAATCCATGGAATCACGTTTTGACTTTTAGCGCGCTTTGAGTAAATTCCAGAGCAACTAAATTTACATGTTCGCTGGAAGTACCATCGTTCGACCACCCACTGCCCTATTAAAGTGGGATAGAAATTCATAAAATTTTTCAGTGCATTGTTAGACTATTTAGTGGGGATATTTCCTGCTATCAAATGTCCATTTCCGCGAAAACGATTAGAATTCTCTGTTTTTCTCTACTATTTGATTATCAATATTCGTTGGCTTTTGGTTCAATGGCCAGCAGCAATGATTTAGCAAAATGTCATAAAAATCAATATATATTATAAAAACTAAATAAGGTGTAAATGTGTTTAAAACTAATGAGTGGCAGCAACAGCCGCAGCAGTAGAAGCAACGTATAAAGAATGATCTGCGAATGAAAAAAATTCTACTACTACTACTACTACTACTACTACTAGTGCTGCTGCTGCTGTGGCTACTACTACTACTACTACTACTACTACTACTACTACTACTACTACTACTACTACTCTTGCTGCTACTCTTGCTACTGCTGTACTACTACTGCTACTGCTACCAACACTGTCGCTGCTGCTGCTTTCTCTATTGCTCCTACTTTCACTGCTGCTGCTACTTCTACTGCTTCTACTTCTACTACTGCTACTTCTGCTGCTGCTGCTGCCAGGAGCAACCAAGGAATCCCGGAGTAACAACCTCCGAGACACTCCGACTCCCCACATGCATCCTAGCAAATGCACCTTTGTTCTACTTACTGCTAAATTTATAGGCGCTAACTTATTGTAGTTAAACTCACTCAGGCCATTATTATTATTATTATTATTATTATTATTATTATTATTATTATTATTATTATTATTATTATTTTCCCCATAGCTGGACGTGTTTTTGAAGTGCTGTAAGTTTATAACTAATTCAATTGTTTAAAAGAATTTATACTGTATTTTGACCTGACGTGGGGTTGACGCTTATTAACAATAGCCCCATTTTGGGGGTGATACAAGCCATTTTGTTTTCAAATTTCTTCGAAAATTTGCTTCGAAGAAAGTAAACATTGAAGATGGCAGAGAAAAGTGGGAGGGAGGAAGGAAGTTGGTACAGTAATTTGCACGAGGACTTCCCCGTCCTCCCCACCATGATTGGTAGTTGACAGCAGGAAGAAGAAGATGAAGAAGAAGAAGTTGAAGAAGAAGAGGAGGAGGAGGAGAGGAGGAGAGGAGAAAGAAGAGAAGAAGAAGAAGAAGAAGAAGAAGAAGAAGAAGAAGAAGAAGAAGAAGAAGAAGAAGAAGAAGAAGAAGAAGAAGAAGAAGAAGAAGAGTCAAGAAAAAAGAACGATGAAAAGCAGAAAGAAGGTGAGAGGAGGAAATCAGTAAAGTCTTCGTCACTACATGGAAATTGTAGAAACACGAAGAACCACATTGAAAGTAAAAGCGGCGAAGAATCTAACAAAAATGGAATTAGCGATGAGAAAGATACTTTTGCAAATATCACGGCAGTTAAGAAGCTGGTTAACATCTTAATGGAGAACAAAATAGAAAAACCTAGCAAGACAGCAAAACATATGAAAATGAATGGAAGGTAGGCAGAATTGACACATCCATATGACGTGCTTGAAGCAATATCCAAACGGTAAGTTGTTTACAGGTGCATGAACACAAAGACAAGGAAACTCAAAAATGCTAAACACGATCAGGTGGAAAGGGCATTGAAAGACATATGGCAGGATATCCACCAAATTGTGAGAGCGAGGCAGTTCGGCGGAGTAGAGGTCCTTTTTAATATTTAGGGGTAGGTGATACAGAGTTCGGTGACCACGCGTCGCACCGAGAAAATCGCCCTCTTCCCAACGTACATGGGAAAAAGAGTGGTAGGAATTATAGTACTTGTAGTTCAAACAGGCCTGGGAGTAGTACGAACAGCAGTTGCGGAAGGTACATTAGCAGGAGCAACAACATCAACAACAACAACAACAACAAGAGAATCAGAACAAACAACATCAGAAAAAAAAACATACTGCAAGCACTGCAATCACCAACATCATCTCAAACACCCACAGCAGAATCAAAAACAAAAAAATTTAAAAAGCAAAACGTCACTACAACAACCATCCGCACAGCAGTACAATTTCATGCTGGTGAGGAAGGCCACTGAAAAGCTGATGGCTCTCATAGCACAAAATGAGAACATTGACGCAGAGGAATTGATCTACAGCCCCAACACTTTTAGAGCCTAAAAACGTTGCGTATGAAACTAGAGACT
>NC_043008.1:71308290-71320790 GCF_006345805.1 Octopus sinensis | reverse complement strand
GACTAAATGCATCAACATGTTAGAATACTTGTGTTTATGTCCCTTTAATTTGCTATTCCTCAATCTATCTGGCTCAGTAAAATACGGATCAGTAATCTTTTCAAGGTTTGATAAATATATTAACTGCTCAACTGTTTAACTCACTCTAACAATTACTTATCGAGGTAGTTTATGGTATAATATGATTCACTTGTCACAGTCGATTGAAACTTTGTCACCAGCTCATGGGGTATAGAGTATGTAAGAACAAGATATCAAGATTTAGAACTGCTGGAATTGAACTGCTAATGCAACCCTTCAAAAGTTATTATCATAACGTAATGGGGAATTAAACACTGCAACACATTTCACCAGGCATTCCATGTATTCTCTTGCTTCTAGAAGAAAAACAGAAAAGAAAGTAATACAGTGAAGACAAAGTAGAGTGCGAAGGGCAGCAACAATGATAATAGCATCAACAACATATGTGTATACACTAAGATCAATAAATAAAAATACGTCTATAGATATAAATTTACCGAACTCATCATCTCTCTGTTGCTATGCTCGGTATAACGGGTAACACACACAATGATATCTACATAAGGAGACGCCAAAAACATTATATATACAAATATGTGTGTCGGTGTGTGTGTGTGTGTCTGCATGTATGTGTGTATGTTTGTGTGGGTATGTGTGTGTGTGTGTATATATCTATGTCTCTATGTATATCACTGCTTTTGTTTACCTAACGCAGCACACGTTATTTATATAGACAAGTATATTGAAATTTTCTTTCGTATTTTTTCTACGAAATTTTCTTTCACGATGTTCTTATTTTCTTTCTTTAGTGAAAATATCTGGATTCCAAAGTTTTCTAGAAGACAAGGAATTCTCTTAAAATCTGATAGGATTAAATATTTCTCTCCAACACATCAATTAATGGATCAAATGTAAACAATGGAGACGTGTCCAGTCATTTCACACAATTGAAAACAAGCACGGAACCACAGGATAACATAACGACAAAACACATACACAAAATATTAATAAATAAAAGTACACATTTCCCACAACATACTGTCTGTTTTCCGGAATAAATCCAAGTTAGTGGATGGAAAAATATTTCGACAAAATAATCCTGTTGTTTAGGGTTGTAAGAAATTAAATCCTTTTAAAAGTTTTTACATATATAATATATCTATAATTGATATTTTCATCATATAAGAGGAAATAAGGGAAATGTATATTTACATTGAAACACACTAATACCCAATTTCTGACCGTTTATGCATACATTAATCTATTTTATTTTCTTATTTATGTATTTAGCATGGCTTTTATTGTTTCTCTGTTTCTTTTATGTTGATGTTTCTTCTGTCTCTCCTCACAAATATATATACATATATATACAGAGAGAGAGGGAGAGACAGAGAGGAAGAGACAGATTGTGTTTATATATATATATATATATATATATATATATATATATATGTGTGTGTGTGTGTATACACACACATATACATATAGATGGATAGACTGACACAAATATATATATATGTATATATATATATATATATGTATGTATGTATGTATTTACATTACTATCATTACGCACTTCTATACAAATATTTTGCCTTGGTGATTTTCTTCCATGTGAGCGATTTTATAAAGAGATTAACTAAATTATTTCTTGGGATTACGCCCTGAAAATGAATTTGTTTATTTTGGAACTAAATATAATCTTCACATATATATATTACTGAACTACCAAAACACTTTTATGCATAATTTTGTAAAGTGAAACCTCTCTGGAGACACAGAAGTAATAAAATGTTATATGCAATGTCAAGAAGAAATAATATGTTCAACTGTTTACCATATTTCATGAGAGGCGGAACTTCTTCGTTCAGTACTGATTCTGTTTTTACTCAGATATTTTTCAGAAACACTGGATGATGATGAACGCGAACAATGTTTACAAATTTGTGGTACGAGAGAAGTCTTCAAATACAAATGATTTTGAAACCAAAACCTAGAGATCCCTAATGGATAATTGTTCTTATTATTATACTTGCTGTTTAGCCCCAAGTCAGCTTTCATAGAACAGGTCGATAATAAAACGCGTTTCTGTCGTGATTATCCGGTTCATTTCAAAGGAGAATGCACCAAGGTCCATACTATGGAAATCACCTTTGTTTTAGGAGAAAAAAAGGGGAATATTTTTCAATAATGAAATATTTCTTTACTGTTTCAATTTGAGCGATGTCGAACATCTGCGTTACTTAGTTTAGTCTATGACAAATACATCTACGCTATATGAATCAATATCCATCATCCATGATAAATTGTAGGTATATCGCATGTGATATTTTTAGACAGTTAGTGACACCAATTTGCTTCAGACAACCAGTAACTCTTACACACCACTAAAAGTTCGAAGGATTTCGATCAGAAATGCAACCGAGCGGCAGCTGTATGTTATTCAACCACACGTTCCGTAAGCACAGAGTTTAATACATAAGGTATAATAAACTAAGGAAAATGCAGTAACTAAATAACCAATGCACAGCCCCCATCCCGTATTCAGTTTCATATGAACTTACCCATCTTTGGTTCTTGACCCGCAAATATTAAGAACGTTTGTGCAGTTGTGAAATCTGTGAAATGCTGTGGATACCCCCATTAAAATACATTCACTTTTATGATATAACCCAGCCATTGCCGCTAGATGGGTCTTGTAAAGAAAGACAAAGTTATTCAGCATTTAGGCAATACAGCATCGTCTCCGATACAGAACGATCGACTTCCATGACAATAATTCTTTTATTCTTTTACATGTTTGAGTGAGTAGACTATGGCCATTCAGGAACACTGCCTCCAACATTTAGGCATCTAAATCAACACTAGTATATATTTTATGTCTGCTACCTACGGCAGTGTCCTCTTATTTGCCGACCGCTAAGCTACGACGTAAACAAACCACTGGTTGTAAAATGTGATAGGTAAACCACAATGTATTAGCTACCATCTCAAAAAACTCGTTTGTTGCATCAGAAAATAGAGTAGAAAATAACCTGCAAAATAGAATGTCTATGAGCGTAGGTCCACCAGGTCAGTGTTCACTTGGGGCTAAACAAAAACAACAACAACAACAACAACAACAACAATAGCAACAGTAACAGTAACAATAACCAACTGGTTGGGCAAAATATATTACCTAAATAATATAAATTTCAACGTTACTTACAAAAGGAAAACAACAAAAAATGTAATAAATGACAGGCAATACTTTACGGTATGATTGGTTGCTTTAACGATATTAGATTTAGAGAGAGGAAGAAAGGGGTGGAGGTCAGATATTGGAAACTTCCAGTTAAACCTTATTCAACAATAAAAGTTGTCTTTAAGACTAAAGAATCGACCGTAGTTTGACATTTAGTCAATATAATTTATCGGAATGACATCGTCGCCATCGCCGTATAATAATAATAATAATAATAATAATAATAATAATAATAATAATAATAATAATAATAATAATGATGATGATGATGATGATGATGATGATGATGATGATATTTCACTCATTGGTCACAAGGCTTCTGCATACATATAAAGATACATGCATACATACATCCCTACCGCCATGCATACATACATTCATGCATACATAATTACGTAGATACATGCACACAATAAACATATAAACGGAAGTTACACGCACATTAGGTAAAATAAATTATATGAAAACGAGTGTCGGAACAGGACGTTATGCAATAAATGACACAAGTTTAAAATGTATAAGGTGCAGAATGATTACATGGAATTTTTTTTTAATATGGGAAGCATACAAAAACTAAAGAGAATATAAGCTTTAGAAATCTTTTGGCCTACAAAGGAATTTTCGGGGCAACGTCACAATTTGCCATTCTATCAATACTCGTATCCTAGTCAGGTGCATCAATGGTTTTCTTTAAGAAATTTTGCCTTCAGTAGATTATAGCACTTCTCAGGACCTCAAAATAGATTGCTTTATACCAATAGTCTATTTTCCTCCTATTTATAATGTTAAATCCTAATTACAAAATTATTGGTTCCTGCGGTGGAGACACACAATGCCTGGGTGCTGATTTCAAGAACTGCTTCCACCCACTACATTTACTGTAACTGAATGTTATTTCGATACTACAGACCACTGATTTTATTTAAGCATTGTAACCTCTGTTTCATTTTACTATTCTCATATTATTTTCTTCAGGAAGCAAAAACCCTCGATTAGTCTTTTCTATAACAAGAAAAAAGCTCGATTATTGCGCTACAACATCCATTTGGCGTAATTCCTCTCTGAGCTCTCAATTAGACACAGTTCCGGAGTGGCCTTTTCATTTTCAAAAATCATTAAATATTTTAGGTTTCTGTTGCTCCATACGGTCCACATGTCGCACTTAATTATTTCTTTGCTTAATACTTCTCTGTCTCCATAAGAATATGTCAAGCTTCCAGGTATCAATATCGCTGTTCGAGCAACTAAGCGTCACCGTTTTCGTTCTTTGAATGAAATACTGGGACACAAGTATAAGGCTTAAAATATATATATATAATATAATTAATTAATAAGGGTGAGAGAATTAGATACTAATTTAATAGTATATCTATTCAACACCAAGTGGCCTAGTGCTCCGAGAAACCTGGATTATTATAATATTTTATAATATATATAATATTTTTACAAAATAAATATAAGAGAGTGGTCACTATATGGCTCACTCTAGCACCAGTTAATCCAAACCTTTTGGATTAACTGGTGCTAGAGTGAGCCATATAGTGACCACTCTCTTATATTTATTTTATATATATAATAGAAATAATATATATATATATATATATATATATGCATATATACATACGTATATGTACATACTTACATCTATACGCATAAATATATACATATATATATATATATATATATATATATATATATATATATATATATATATATATATGCATATGTGGGCACAGGTCGTCACGAAACGTGTACAACGAATAAGTACGAAGCTCGAGTACAAGGAACATGAACTATTCTTTCGATAAAAAGAAAGACACAAGTGAAAAACAAAACAAACAACATGAAGAAGGAACCTTCATCAGCTGTTGGCTGTTTTTCTAGTCTCGTATTTCGGGCTTTTAACAACAATATATGCTTTCGATAAAACAGTTGTTTCCGTAATGCAAATTAAATAAAATTTGAGATTTTGCGGTGATTCAAAATAGGTAACACATGTAGGACAGTGAAAACAAACAGGAAGGGCTGCTAAGCCTGAACGAGTTTGCGGTGCCGAACGCGTAAATCAAGCTAGGATAGGAGACAAACAAGAACACGTCTCCCTTGTTCCAGGTACAACGGAGCGAAAGCAAGGACGATGGCCGATGGTCACGTGGGAGCCACGTGAACAAGGGAGGAGGAGTGAATGAGAGAGTTACAGAGCAATAGGATAGAACAGTGAGAGAAGAGGAGGTAAAAGAATATGACAGAGACAGAGAGAGAAAACGAAAGATTAGAAAGACAGTATTGAGTGCGCATCAGCTATATATATTCCCTTACACCCGAATATATATATGTCAGATAATTTGTTTGGGGTTTTACAAATGCCCCTGAATTTGAAAAACGTGTAGTTGTTTTAAAATAGATTTATTCACATACATAACAAGCCGAAGTAGAAATCGGTCAAACATGTTTAAGCGATCAAATGATCAAATGTTCACATAAAATTCAATGAGTTTCACAGGGATAGATATCAACGTAAATGTTCGGCGAAGATTATAACAAATGTACATTACTGAAAGCTCGTTCATATTGAGCCTTTTATAAAATACATGGACAAGAGAGAGAAGAAAATAAGAAACGTGTAAAAAATCTTTTTTTTTTTTACAATCTCTGTCGTCATACGTATAGTTCGCTTTTACTTCTCGTTCTTCGCTTCGCTTTTCTCGGTGTTTTAACACACACACACACGTATATATATATATATATATATATATATATATATATAAACATACAATATATAAGGCAGAGTAAAAAGTCAGCAACGTTTTGAAACATGAAATTCATCACAATATATTTCAACAAAGCGGAAATTTTATTCATCAAAGTAAGTACCATTACAATCAACACATGTTTGCCAACGAGTTACACGTTTGTTTATTCCGGTAACATCATCCCATATTTTTTTATTGCTTTGATATATGGTGTTTTTCATTTTGTTTTTTGCAAGTCTTTTACTTTACTTTGGCATCTGTCGGTTCATCATCCTCAAAAGAGAATGTGGCTGTACTGCTGCAAAGATACGGATTTGCTGACTTTTACTTCCGTTCGTTGTTACTACCGTGAGCCACGTTTTACTCCCAATCCTGCTTCTTAAATACAGTCAGTCGTTTATAGTTAAGAAAGGTGTTTTCTGCTTTCCACTTCGCGTTCTGATAATGAGCACGAATGATTTTCTCCAATGACTCCAGAGCTGCACCAGGATGCGAATCAGAAGCATTTCTGATTGATGTTACTTACTTTAAACCAGTTTTGGCACCAAATATTGGAAATCTTTAACAATTGCATTGTAGTTGGAGTTCATATCCTCAATGGACAACCAGTTTTGCAGTCGGTACCCAATCTCTGGGATTGCTTTCTAACTCGTGGACCTATGAAGAATACCATGTTTATGCTGACCCACATTCAATCACATATCACAGCATTAAATCAATGTTATTTAATAACAACTTTCTTTAAAAGACAGCGAAACTTATATAACTGAATATAGAGTAGTAGGATTTCCTCGAAAAGAAAAATGAACCTGTTCTATATGAGAAAACATACACATGAAATACGATCTAAAATCTACAACACATTAAGTTTCTATTTCCTAAGTTTTTGCACACAAAATGGAAAATATATTAATTTAGAATATATTCTATGAAAAAACTATATCACCCTAGAGTATGCATGTATGAATGATATATTACAACGCCCAAAATCTTTCTTATAGAGTACAGTTTCGACTCAAACTATTCCCGAAATTCTTATGAAGATTTTATAAATCAGATATTATGTATTGTTAAGTGTATATACAATCAATACATTTGCATTACGACCTCCATTCTAATACTTCTGGAACCATAGCAGATTTCAATTTTAAACGTCAGATATACCATCCATATTACAGTACGTCTAGGAATTATGCTCTCAACTCTTTAATCACTCTGTAACAAGTGATTACGTATAATGAGTGCACTCGTTACTAGTACTATGTAAATGATTGTACGGAGCAATAATAGATTGATGTACTTCTATCCATATTTTCCGTATCTTTCAACAGGAAACTAATCTGTGCCTGAGACAGGTTGTATCATCATTTATCCTTTCATATTTAGATTACAATGAATACTACTCTACTGAGATGACTGGCCTTCTGTTATGTCAAGTCAGGATCTCCTGAACAATCTTTTTTATACACTCATCGCTATATACATTCTTAGACATGCATGTATCTATGTGCATGTCTACATGATGGATCTCGGAATGTCCACGATTAGTATCAAGGAAGCAGTCCGACACAATACGTACGAGACTTAACAAAAATAAGTCCTGGGGTCGATTCATTAGACTGAAAATTCTTCAAGTCGGTGCCAAAGCATGGCCACAATCTAATGACTGAAATGTAAAAATTAGGATAAAATTTACATGTTTGTGTGTATGTCTGCATACATACATATATATTTTGTCCTAATTCTTACATGTTTCAGCCATTGAACTGTGGCCATGCTTGGGCACCGACTTGAAGAATTTTCAGTCGAATGAGTAGGGCACAATACTTATTTTTTGTTAAGTCTGGTACGCATTGTATCGGGCTATTTTTGTGATACCAATGATGGACGCTCCGAGGTACATCATCATTTCTGGCAAGTAACTAGTTTCGAATCACTCAAAGTCAAACACTCTCAACCTGCAGGTCTTACTGGAGCATGTCAAGTACATCGTATATTTGCATAGATATGTGTGTATGTGTGTGTGTGCGTCATTGTGTACATATATATATAATCACACACGCACACACATATATACAGATACCTATGTATATATTAAATAAATATATATATATTAAATAATTTAAATACATAAACACATACATGCATATACAGGCATACATGTAGCAATTATTCTCCTTTAAATCACTGGAAACAAAAACGATTTTTTAATCACCTCGTCAAAAAGTAAAAAACTAATTACAAAGAATGGCATGTTCTTATAATTCCATGACTTCTCTGTGCAAAACATTTAAATGCACTTTTTACACCAATACTTTTCATTAAATATTCATTCTGTTTTCCTATTTACTATATTCATTGTGATATTTTCAATCAAAAGTGAAATTTTATTGACTGTATGTTTTTTAATCTCGAATAGCTACTGATGATTTTTTTAAATAAATTGTAACACCCTATAAGTAAAATCTTTAACGAATCTTGCATAGATTTGTGACTTCTTCTGTTACATCGGTGTAAATACCACATCCTTAACAGATATTACATAACAGCTAATTTTTAATTATATGATGTTCATTCAATTTTCTTACAAATTTCCAATATTTCAAATTTTGACTTCATATAAATCGTGAACGTTCGCATTTTTTAAAATTTGCACTTATGCTTTAATAGTGAGTGATAATTCTTATAGGTGTTCCTTTCAACACAATGCTTTTAGACTACAGTAAATAACATGCCACTTTCAGGAATTGATATATTGGTTAGCAGCAACACAAAAATACAGCGAGCATTGTTCCATCTTCTTCTCCATATACCAAATTCAATTCTAAACCAAAACTTCAAACAAAATATATGATCAATCGATTAAAAGTTCTCTTTTCTCTAATATAATGTAGACTTCGACAAACTAGATTTTTAGCAATCGCTTTTTAAGATAGAAATCATAAGACCACTCATCTGTCACCCTTTAACATGTAACAGCATTTCTTAGCATCATTTCATGTTACATAACTAACTTCAATCCCAAAAGTAGAGCGGCATTCAAACTGCTAGAAGTTGGTGCAGAATTCCTTATATACAATTTCCTTTAATTTTAGACAATGAACAAAAATATTATACATCATTATTATATATAACGTATATAGGCAACATAGTCACGAATGGAGCGTCTTTTATTTTGGGATTCAGTTAAATATTTTCCCAACAGCATAGTTAGTTTATCAAGTTGTCAAGGACAAGGAACTGTTGCAATTTTGCTTCAAAATCTCTCCTTTCTTTAGAAGAAGCAGCATAAATAAAGTGTTAACATATTTGTTAGCATATATATATATATACATATATATATATATATATATATATATATATATATATATATATATATATATATATATATATATATATATATATCAGGTTGAGTAAAAAATAAGCAACGTTTTTAGGCACGAAGAATTTGTACCGGAGTGTTGCAGAGTATTCAATCTTTTTTAAACGTTATTTTGAAATTTACGGGCGATGCAGACATGTTGTAATCATCTGAAATGGAACTGCCAAAGCTTCAAGAAAAGACGTAAAGCGGCTGAAAGTGCTCGCGATATCAATGATACGTTTGGTGAGAAAATGACCAGTGAGTGGTCAGCTTGAAAATGCTTTAACCGATTTTGCAGTGGAGACATGAGCCTTGAAGATCGTGAGCGTAGTGGACGCCCATCTGTCATCGATGACGGTCAAGTAAAGACCTTCATTGAGAAAGATACATGTGAAACCACCGGAAAACTGGCGAAAGAAATCTTCCTGCAACCAATTCTATGCGATCGGAAAATCAAAACAGCTCGTCAAATGGGTACCCCACGATTCTGAATGAAAATCAGAAAATGCGCAGGTAAGAAATTTGCTCGTCGCTTCTACTCCATAACCAGACCGACACATTTCTTCATCGTATTTTAAATTGCGATGAAAAGTGGATTCTGTACGATAATAAAGAAACGCTTTTCGCAGTGTGGTTGAACTAAAATGAAGCACCGAAAACCTTCCCTAAACCCGAGCTCTTCACAAAACATTGTTATGGTGACTGTTTGGTGGTATACTGCTTGACTCGTCCGCTATAACATCTTAAAACCGGAAAAACCATTACTGCAGAAACATATTGCATTGGAATTGCCAAAATGAACGAAGAACTGCTACTCCTCCGTCGTAGACAGGTCAAGGTGCTTTTTCAAGCACCTTGATGGTTTCCTGCGAGAGTAGGAGTTCAAAAATAAAACCGATGCTGAAAGTGCGTTCAAAGAGTTTATCAGCTCCAGAACTACATACCCAATAAGATATTGGATGATGGTCCAATATTCCGATAAGTGGAAACATCTCGGGTGAAGAAAAATACATCTCCTAAATAGAGAAGCCCAAACCACATGAGGAGGAAGCTAGTTAACTTCCTTAGATTTGAATTACCCATTTGTTAGGCCATTTGTGAGAATGAATCTTACACACGGAATCTCGGAAAGAGATAAGTTTGAAAAACATGGGATTAAATTACACGAGCTACACAGTAAATTACTGATGCACATTTTTACGAGCTCTTGCATATGTACTCATCGCAAGTGCAAGAGTACATCTGGGAAGTATTTGACTTGAAAATCATTGAAAACAATATACCTGAAGAAAGGCAAAGTCGATCTCGGCGGGATTTGAACTCAGAACATAACGACAGACGAAATAATAATAATAAACATTAATAATAATAATAATATGATTATTATTATTATTATTATTATTATTATTATTATTATTATTATTATTTATTATTATTATTATTATCATTATTGTCATCGTTGTTGTTTTTGTTGTTGATGATGATGATGATGATGATGATGACGACGACGATGATGATGATGACGATGATGATGATGACGATGCTGTTGCTGCTATTGCTGTTGTGGTTATAATTATTAGTTGTAGTAGTTGTAGTAGCTGTAGTAGTAAAAGTAGAAGTAGTAGCAGCAGCGGTTGTAATACTGACAGCAGCAGTAGTGGCAGTGGCAGTAGTAGTAGTAGTAGTAGTAGTAGTAGTAGTAGTAGTAGGAGGAGGAGGAGGAGGAGGCGGAGGAGGGGTGTTGATACTTTTGTAGTTGTTCCGAAGCCTTACGTTCCGTAGATGAAATCACAATAGCAGTATTTTGTCGTTCTTCCTAAGAGATACATAAGATAAACTATCAGTCAAGCACTGAGATGCATTTAAAAGAATCACCCCTGACCTATATACACCCACGTTTGTGTTTGTACGTATGTGCGTATGTGATAGGTTTCTGTGCATCTGTGTGTGGGGAGATGCACTTTCCTGCGTGGCCATTTATGCGTTTATCACTGGCAATGTGGGAGGTTGATATGTCGGTGTGATCGTACCGTATGTAAGAGAAAAGTGTAGAGAGAATGAGTGGGAGGATGAAGCTGGTGTGAGTGTGAGGTTGAAAAGAAGTTAAAGGGAGTGTGAAAAAGTGATATAAATTTGTAAAAGTAAATAGTAATATTTATTGTAGTGAGCACAGCCAGCTAAAAGCAAAAGACGAATAATTTGAAATAATATATGTGTGTGTTTGTATGTGTGTGTGTGTATGTATGTGTGTATGAATGTCTCTATGTATGTATGTATGTATCGGGTGTGTGGAGTGAGAAAGAAAGAAAGAAGGAGAGAAGAGACAGAAAGAAATAGAGAGAAAGGGTTACAGGATAAATGTAAAGTTTGGAAGTAATGTTGTAGCGCCTAGTAGCAATTGCAGATCGTGAAAGCAGACTGAAACCTGTTATAAATACAGAGAGAAAAGAAAATGGATTTTGTTAAACATATTTTTTTAGACATTGATCCTAAGCGGGGAGAAAGGGGGGAGGGAATCCAGGGGTAAATTTTAGCGATGAAATATACCGAGGAGACAACGTCAGAAATGCGGAAGCTACCTGTTATCAAGATGACGATAACTGTGGTGAAGAGAGGATCGAGAGAGGAGGATGAAAGAGGGGAGATAAATAGAAGTTGAACGAAAAATCCGTCTGTTCATGCTGATTAGTGTGTAAATTTGAGCGTGTACAAGCAGGCTAGCAAAGCCAGTGAAATATATATATATATATGCTGAGAATTTACAAAAAAACAAAAGACGAAGACGGATGTGTAAACAACAAGCAGATGTGTTAATTTAATCCTCGGGAAGTGAGAAAGTGTTTTAGGTTTCGAGCCTACGATCTTCAACAGGGAGAGAAAACAGAAAAAGTTATAGTGGCTAGCGATCTATCATGGCGATGGCCGGACAGAGGTGTCACACAGGAGAGCTGGGAAGAAGGTAATGCCATTTTGTTTAGGACAGGTATAATTACGAACACCTGAAGTTTCACGCAATAGCAATATTTCCCTTTCGAATGAGAGCATGTAACCCGGCCCCGTAAAATTGTCTTGAGCTACTTCTTCACTACAGTTTTCACTTCTCCGTCACTGGACTATT